>NC_059369.1:45705000-45872500 GCF_019703515.2 Myxocyprinus asiaticus
ATTTTCTGTGGAAAGTACATTTGATCTTATGCTTCATTAACAAAATAGAATAAAACAAGGCTTTTGAATTGAATCATTTTGTCCTTGTGGTATTTTGTCTTTCATTCCTTGAAGCTAGCGTCTCTTTGCTCTTCAAGACTGAATGGAGTAGAGTGGAATGAACAGGTCTCAGTGTGTCTGTCCAACTGGGTATCTTTGTCTCTTAGTTTCTTATTAATATCCTTTTCCAAACCCGAATGCTCAGCTTCACTATTTCCCTGAAACTGAAGCGTACACCTGATGTGAGAAGACTTTTTGTTGCCATGCCCCCAGAAATCTGAAAATCTGGTCTCCTCTTCTGCATGGCATTATCTTTCTGAACACCTGGCAGAGTGATTTGCACTCTTGCTCAGTCTGTGAATCCTGGCCTGTTTTCTGAATCTCTTGCATGTTGAACTACAGATCAGCTAAGATTGAAAATACCAGGCCTCAGTTGGAAAGTTGGACCATTTAAAGGAATAGTTCACTCAAAGATTAAATTCTGTCATTATTTACCATACCCTTACGTTGTTTCAAACATGTTTGACTTTATTTCATCTGACAGTCTTTACCAGGCAGTAACAATGAATGTGGACTGGAACTTTCAAACTCGAAAAAGGACATAAAATCACCATAAAAGTATCATATTAGTGGTCCATATGACTTGTGCACTATATTCAAGTCTTACAAATTGGGTGAGAGAAACATACTGTAATTTAAGTCATTATTTACTGCTAATCTTCCCTTTCAGTGAGTCACTGCCACCCGATCATTAGCTGCTTTTCCATAAATTGCTCTGCATTTCCACCATCAGGCCAAAAGCCCCGCAGCGTTGCCCTAAAATCCACCCTTAATATGCCGCCCTGGTGCAAATGTCACACACCCCACCCATTTCATAAGTCACACCAAATACGCGTGTTATCTAGAATATCAAGTTTATATCGTATGGAAACATTAGCTTGCAAGATAAGTTAACGTTGACAACTCACTGACTGTAACTGCCATGGTGTCCTGAGTGGTCTCTCCACTAACAGCGGGACGATGTCCCGGCACATACTCCATGTTCACGAACTATGGAAAGTTCTACCTTTGGGCACCGCTTTGTTCTGTGGTGAATAATCAGACCAGATGACATTCCAGG
The DNA here is from genome assembly GCF_019703515.2 of Myxocyprinus asiaticus. Classification (NCBI taxonomy): domain Eukaryota; kingdom Metazoa; phylum Chordata; class Actinopteri; order Cypriniformes; family Catostomidae; genus Myxocyprinus; species Myxocyprinus asiaticus. The sequence continues at coordinate 45,706,160 of NC_059369.1, forward strand.
AGCCAGTTTATAGCAGAACCCCTCCCTAACTGTCAAGGCAAAGAAGAGTGGCTCAATTTTTTTGGGATTGTGGCAGGACCAGCACAAACAAATTCCAAGCACAGCCATCAGATAAGCTGCTCGGACAACTGCCAGACACTCCTCACAAGGCAGGAAAGATCTTCCAATACATTGGAAAAGACTTCTCATTGGTCCATGAGTAGTTTCTTAGCAGCCTCTCAAGCCCCCATCCTAAGGTTTGCCCTAAGACCAGAGATGAAAAGGACCATTATTAAATTATTAAAGACCTCTCGAAGCAGCATTAACTTACCATGTTGCAAAAGATTTAACAAAGAAGCCACAAAGAAAAATCTTTACACACTAACTTTTACTCCTAACATGGACACCAACTGCAACACATCCACTCCATGTTTGTTCGCAAACTGTTTATGTAAATTGCAGTAGTTCGATTAGCACAATAGTTCACACAAATAGAACTATGGTGGTATAAATTAATGCATGCGTAATATTTAATCTTTCAATATAATGTTTGGTCTCTATATCTTCAGAAAAAATGACAAGAGTATTTTTGAAGAGGTTTGGAAAAGGAATGAACCTTAGACTATGCAAATGAGTTACACAGAGAGAAGGGAGGGTGAGCCATACTGTGTGGGCCCCCTCTGATGTCAGCAGACAGTCATAACCCTGAAACAGGAAGGCACCAAACTGAAATCTCCTCCTTATCAGGAAGGTATAAATCTATCCTCTGGATGACCACACCTTTGTCCTGAGTCCATCCAGAGGGTCGTTAACAGGATACACTTCTATAACACTTCTCCATTCTGAGTTTGGGAGCAATAACAAAATAATAGTCAAAATTCTGAATATCTGGCTTGAGTGGTAGGAGATGTAACAGAATATAAATCATCCAATGTGCTAAGTCTCCGCTTCACAGAGAGAGGGAGGATAATAGATCACCCAACGTTCTTAGTGTCCATCCGAGAGGCAGTGGAAGATCGACCAAGTACCAAGTCTCACTACAAGAGACTATTGCAACGGCAAGTTCGGAATCCCTATACAGGGAGATAACTACAGCGACAAAGTTTAGCTCTGGCGAGCAAATCTTCTCTTCAAGTTTCGTGCATCTGCGTGTTCCAGATGATGAATCTTGCACCGACATAAGGGCTGAATATATGCCTGCTCCAGATTTCAAGAACCCTCTCGATGCTTCCAGGAGATCAGCATTCCTCAGCTCCTTCGTTTCCAAGGCTGTTGAAACGGGATCCAGCTCCTTCCCCACTGTAATGTGGCCCAGAGCCCCAGTGGAAGACATCGCCTTCACCGAACTCATCGATTGATCAAGGAGAACGTAAATATCACTACTAAATCTCTTTCCAGAGACTTTGGCATTAGTGTAAACTATCATTTTATGACTTTCTAATGTTCTTTAGATTACATAACCTGTGTATCAAATGTTTCGCAAATAATCTTTGCATTATTTGTTTAATTAGGAATAAGGTATTCACCTTATTAATTAACAGATAAACAGCTATTTATCTTTCACAAGTTAATAGTCATATTTTGCCATTGCTACATCCAATTCAACCACTTGCATCTTTCCATTCTGTGCACTTTATTTACCTATTCATTTATTTGATCTTTTAGCATATTAGTATCATTTTGTAGGTTTTGTTAATTATTCTTGTTTATCTTTTTGTAAATAAAACTCATTTTATTACAACTGTGTGTTCCTTGTGTTGTTGATACAGAAGGGCTCTGAAAGGTTAGGCTGCTCTCAAATCCTTCAAATTATTCAGATGACCAACTCCCTCCAATTTACATATTTTTAATGTATTGAATGGTCCATGTGGATAATTTTTTGTATTGCTAAGGTGAAACTCTTTAGCAGGCACCCTGAGGATAGAGGGAGGGGCTGTCTGATATTAATAATCACACATACATACACCTTAAGTGAAGTGTGATCAAAAATCTTTGGTGTCTTGTGTGAGGCCCAGTTCAGTTGGTGCCAGGATGATTCTCACTACAGTCCACTGTGCGTCTTAACGGATTTGTAATGTGTCTGCATTTTTTCTTTCCCGCCGAGATGCAGGTGTGTGACATCACACAAATGTCATGTACAAAGTTAGTGATAAACATTCACTTTTAATACATTTTATCGATCAATGAGTCAAAATTCCTACATTACAAGATATTAAAGCTTGATTAATAAACGTTTGCAGAGACAGGTGAACAAAGCACAGTAAATTAAACTCTGTTTTGATGATCATACACCTGTAGTACAAATGTCAAGTAAAGTCAGTTCATTTTTATATGTATAGCACTTTTCGTTTCAAAGCAGCTTTACAGAAAATCATGCATTAACAGAAAATGAAACTGTAATATCTATAAAATCTTAGAGTCATCATTGTGTAGTTTGAATAAATATGACTGTAAATTGTGCATAAAAATAAAAAAGTAAATAATAATTGTATTTAGAGCCCCAGTGAGCAAGCTGAATGCGACTGTGGCAAGAACACAAAACTCCATAAGATGTTGATTAATGGAGATTACTTGCACTGTTATGGATTGCAAACACATCTGCGTCATGACACTTCCAGGAGTGCCAACACGGATATCTCGTATCATGCACCTGTCATCGACAAGTGCAAGGAGAACAAATGAATGGCCACTCTTTGCAATTAATTTAATCACGGTAGACATCCGTTTATTTATTAAAGTCGTTTTTCCACACCATTCAAAATAATAGATGCAGTCATGGAATTAGCTCACAATACAAAAAAAAAAAAAACCAAACAAAAAAAACATATAATTTCTGTGCACAAAGATGATTTAAATTAAAAATATGTACACAATTCTAGGAGAAAAGCTTCTGTGTGCTTTTTGGAACACTAAAATATAGCCCAATTCTATAAAATTATTGTTTAGCTTACTTTTGAAGAAATGCTGGCAAAATTCCCTGTATTAAATTAAACAAATTAGCCTACCAAATGAATAAAGCATTAAGTAAAATAATGAATTACCAAACTAAAAAATAATATTTTTAGACCTATATATGCCTTTTCTTTACACAAACTTAAATTAGCCGTACCCTGATCTGTAGACGAAAAAAAGTCATCTGAATGACGTTCTCAGAATGATCTAAGATTATAAACTATCAGACTATTTGTCCAATGCGGAGTTCACTTTCAGAAAACGAGCTTTTGAACATTTTAAAACGTTTAAATATTTTAAATCCCTCTTTACCTCGGATCGCATTTGCTGAGCTTCTTCAGAAAATATAAATTGCATTATGACACTAAAATTAATTTCAGATGACAATCAAGTTCAGTTGGTCGTTAAAAGTTGCTGGACAAATATGTGGGACATAATGCAGTTGTGATGCCGATGCTTTAGATTAGATGATTGTTCATAATAGCCTACTGAATATCAGGAATGTATCATATGTAAACCCTGATATTATACCGCATCAATGTTTCTTTAATAGCTGTGCACACAGCATATACACATCGATGGATGCTCCTTATACTAAGACTGATAGTTTCCTCCACTACTTGGTGCAGTGCGATAGACGATAGGCGCAACATCAGGACCGATATTACAGTCCTATCAGAAGGGCAACTGTTCCCTTTTGATTGCAATTCCGTCTTCTGATTGCATTTATTTGTGAAATTAAAATGACAGTAAGCTGGCTAATTTCAATGAATTGTCTCAATACTCTCCCCATTATACCAAAACTTTGGAGGAAAAAAAATAGGGACATCTGGGAGGTGAAAGGTACACAATTAGCGATAAACACACATTTCTGTATGGAAACGGCTTAACGGCAGATTTCTTTTGCGGTAAACCAAAACGTATGCAACAAAGTTTTTTCTTATGCATGACGTCATCATGCACAACATTTTTATCGATAAAAGGCCATTTGAATGGAAACAGGCAGAAGACGGCAAGTTTCCCCAAACTTCTTTTTACGCATTTTCACTTTGTCGATAACAAAATAGCACGAAAAGTGGATGGAAACTAGGCTATTGATGCATTGTCCTTTGTTAGTAGGCTTATGAATGCTTTTGTTGGCAATTAATTGATAGTCTATGTATTACATTTTATGAATGTAGTCCATCATTAGACCGAGGTGATGCAGGCAGAGATCACTGAGGTGCATCGCAGTTCAACCGGCAGGTCATTTCGGTGAGGTCTATCCTGAGTCCAAGGTTCAGGCAATGGCATATGATGTATACCATGTCTTATGGTTGGGGTTGGCATCAATTCATCCTCTGAAGTCCATCGTAATAGACTGAAGTGATATGAATCCCGAGGTTAAGGAGTTATAAATCATGATAAATGTTTCTAGTTCCAACAGACCTAACTAAAGCAGCTTAATTGTGAGTTGATGGATAAATTAGGTGTATGCCTGGCTGTAGCAGCATTGTTTATCAGTTGGGTTGCTAGGAGACGTCTCAAACCCCTGTTAAACTAATGAGAGCATTACAGTTTTGGTTGATTAAATGTCATTTTCTGAGCATTGGGCAATGGAATTCCTTTATGGTCATGTGGCGCACAGGTGGAACTCGTTCACCACTTACCTTCCCGGCCTCACTCTTCCCAGATGCCGCTTGGCCCCGCCCTGCTCGCCACAGGTCGAAATCTGAAAATTCAAGTAGGAATATCCCACATCTGGCTTGAATGGAACACAGCTTGATTATCTTGCTAAACTCCGCCTCTGACATTGACCCTGCCTCAATCCCCAGTAGGCCTTCTTTGGCCCAAGGGTAATCGGTGGGCCAAAGGCCATTAGCCACTGAGGAGGCATGATTAAGCCCCAGAAGTGACAATGGGAACTCAACTGGCCCTGGCACGCACTAGCATGCTCTTATTTGACCCGACAGTGGAATCGCGGCTATTGAGTCACTGAGTCAACTAGGGATGTGCCCGAAACCGAATACCTTATTCGGAAAGGCACGGATAATGACTTCAAAAAGACTAACGGATTCATCCAAATAAAATAAAAAATATTTGTATGACTGATTATCCAAAAAGCACAAGGATAAAGCGACGTTTTAAATAAACATATATTTCTAAAGTGTAAACCTTATGAATGAAAATGCGCACGTTGTGATTTCAGATCAGATTAATATTAATTGTTACATTAATTAAGATACGACATCATGTACAATTTCCACTTCTTGAAATGTCTATGTTAATATATCATACGCTTTACACGTAATGATTCCCATTATAGCCTCAACCTGAGCGCAATTTTAAATTCCTGACCTGAAGTGATTTAACGTCGGAGCTCGTCTTTCCATCTCTTAAAGTTGACCACAATTATATTCACATCAGCGATTGAGGTTATTAACTGGTTAAGACTTTATTCCAAAAAAAAGGAAATTTCCTCATGTAAAATGAAGAAACTGAAACATACTCCATATTTTTTTCTTCTTCTTCTTCTTTAAACTCTGCTGAAAATGTTAAGTGTTCTTGAACTCTGGTAAGGTGCTATATAAACATTATTATTATTATAACAAATGTAACAATATTATTATTATTTTTATTATTATTATTATTATTTGTATTATTAGTATTATTATTTAACTAAATAATGGCATCCTATTGTAAAAATTCCTGCTAGACTGTTTCTAGGCTATATTTATTTATTTTAATTTATTTTAATGTTTGAATTTGTATTTATATTCACTGCAAAATGTGTACTTGACATTTCACATTTTACTTGACACCTCTTGCCTCCAGAATAATGTCGTTATACATGCACAGACAAACCAAAATTCTGTTTCATGCAGATATTAATATCTGAAATACCAGGAGAAACCAAAGAATATTCCACAGTTAATGTAGCCTAAAAATTCAGCTTCATCTGGTAAGAAAAAAAAAAAAAAAAAAAAAAATATATATATATATATATATATATATATATATATATATATATATATTTTTTTTTTTTTTTCAGTAATAATTGTATAATAATAGGCTATTATTATAAAAAGGCATACACAAGGCATATTTTATCAATAGAAACTATAAATGTAAGAGTAATACTTAAAGATGGCGTTTCATTTAGTTTTGACGTACTTCCGATTTAAGCCCCACCCACACCCAGTTCTATCCGAATACAGAGACAGATACAGTTAATGTTTTCATATGAACAGATACAGATACAAATACAGATAATGGCTCCGCTACACACCCCTAGAGTCAACCCTATTGTTAAATCATAGTTAAAAAAAAATAAAAATAAAAATTGGAATAGTTCTTCCTGCAAAAAAAGGGCCTTGTTACTTAAAAAAAAAAAAAATTTAAAAAAAGAAATAATAATAATAATAATTAAAATGGCCACAAAAAAAAAAAAAATGTTGTTTAATTAAAAATCATCCCTTCCTTATTAACCATTTGTATGCATCATGTGCTAATCAGTCCGATTCATGAGTGAATCATTCAAACCAATTAATTGAAAAAATATGAACAATTAGTTTTATTTTTCTCTCATGAACGCTTAAGGAGAGTTAGTGTGGATGTCAAGATTTACACTGAATCACTTAAATGTCAGTCTGTTTCTCACACATCATTATTGTATGGATTCAATAGATGTAGACCGATATATCGGTTTTACCGATTAATCAGTGCCGATAGTTGCTTTTTGGAACTATCATTATCATCAGAAATCAACGCTAATAGTTTTTTATTAGATTCCTAAATGTTTCTCTGTGGCCAAAAGCCTTCATCTGGTGAACGTATAGGCTGCAAAAAAGCTTTATTTGGTAAATATTTACATATAGTGTGTTTTAGCAGAGCCAAAACTCTGTCACATCACTGTTTATGGACTAATTCACTTTGATCAATGTGAAATATTATAAAAAATACTCATATGACAATTAACAAGTAATCATTGATGATCTAATATTGATAAATGATTATCTGTTGTTAATTTAGTGCTTGCCTGCTCATACAGCATTTATAAGCCCTTATTACACGGCTCTCTGGAATACTCAATTCTGATTGGTCAATGGTGCCATCCAGCGGTCAGATATTGCTCTGTAACAACCGCACATAATTAAGATGTATCAGACCGCTCATCCGAGTTCTTTCGAGCCGTCTCACCTGCTTCTCGGATCAATGTGCAATCTCTACAGGTATGCTAATAAAATAATTTAAACTCAAATCAATGTTTTATGTGCATTTATTTATTTATTTGGCAAGTTGTCTTGTAAAAGTCTGAATAATGAGGAGTCAGACTGTCATTTTTACAAAGCAAATGCCAACAGAACTCCGATGCAAACCGGAGGTGGATTTCAGCGATTTATTTCCTCTCACATAATTACACAATTTCAGCGCAAAATAAAATTTTATGTCCATGTATTTATTTATTTGGTTAGTAGCTGTGTAATAAGTGGGATAATGTTCAGTCAGCCGGTTGTTATCGCACAATAAACCCCCTTCAGGCTGACTGTACATTATCTTTACATATGACAGTGTTTACTTGTCATATCTTAGTGATTCTACTGTAACACATTGTAGATGATTGTAAGAGTGCATGTTTTGTTTCCCGTATGAGTTTGTGTGAGCTGGAAGCATGGACATTTCAAAATATGAGTGCTTGTTGTATTCTGGGCTTGTTGGAAGCAAATTGTTATTGGTAATATTTTTGTTTTATTTGAGGATTTTGACTGTGCAGTTAGTTTGTATGCAATTTTTGTACTACAAATGCAACAAGCATTTGCAACAAAACTACATTTCCCATATTATATGTGGCTGCACTAGTTTGATAAAATAGTTATATATATATATAATTTATTACATACCTAATGCATGGCTTTGCTCTTCATTTTGTTGCATTGGTGCTAAAAAAGATTCCTACCTACTCTATTCTGACTAAAATCAATTGAACGCATTAATTGACCGATATATCTGCCTTTTCCACCACCTTAGTTATCGGTATCTGCAAAATCCACTATCGGTCGACCTTTACTTCAGAGGACTTGGATATTGTGTACAAGATGTATGGATCACTTTTATGAGACTTCTTTAGTGTTTCTGTGCCCTTTTTGAAGGTTTTAAGCTTCAGTCCACATTGCATTGAAATGTAACATTCTTGATGTACTTCTTGAGGTTTGTAACAACAAGAGTGTAAGTAGGTGACTGCAGACTTCTCATTTCTGGGTGAACTCTTCTTTTGAAGTTATTTTATGTTTTTTGTTCTGTTTTGTAGTTAGTGGCAGGCTGGATTTGGAGAGCTTTGGAGTGAGGTGACACAAGGGGTTGTTTAAGGCCCTTTTTTCTTTGTCCAGGCCCTGAGGACACGCTGTGTTCTGCATTGATTCTGGAAGTATTACTGCACTTGTCATCTAGAGTTTGTGAAAACAGGCTGGACTTTGCAGTACTTTTTTAGGGGTACTAACATATTAATGATGGGCCGCAGGCAGGATCGTGTGTCTGCTCAACATGCAGTTTGATGTTGACACTGATTGTATATGTGTGTGTGTGTTATTACGTGTATGAGTGTGTATGCGTCATCGCAGCATGCTGACAGACGGCTTGCTAAAACTCCTGTGAGTCATGGATTCAAATGATAAGATATGCAACTCTATAAGTCAATGCTGCGTAAAAATAGACGCAGTCTCGGTATCATTTTTGCTCCTGGCTTAAGGGATAAAATAAGTCCTCAAACGTCATTCCTTTGTGCCTCATGGAATCTTAAAAAGAGTCTTAAATGGTTCCACAAAAAAGTCTGAGCATGACGAACACTCTTTTATGATGACTGTGCTGTACCCTCATAAGTTTCCATTAGGAACGTATGTTTTTCATTTCCTTTTTGAATTAGGCAGCAAAATGAAGGGTCATTACCCAAAATGACAGCTGTAAAGCTGACAAATAATTAGTCGGAACAGCTGCCAGTTTGATCCCCAAACACTTTTGTTCAGCATTATCTCACCGCTGTTTGATTAAGCCGTGGGAGGCACGCAGAGGTTGCTTGTGCTTCAAGACGAAGCCGCGAGACAAATGTTGAGATGAAGAAACATCTGTTGGTAACAGTTGAGGCCTGGGAGGAGAATCTTTGCTGACGGCGATGCGTGAATTCCCAGCTGCTTGCGGCAAGTCCCTTTTGCCACCTATGCAGTTTTACTATGTAATTTACTGCTAAATCATCTGTCCCCGTCTGAATTACGCCACCAATTTGTATGCTTTTTAAGTTGCTTTTGAAACTGAGCCACGCTCAAGCCCTCTGGCACAGAACGAGCGGCCCGTCCTGCTAAGTGCTGTAATACATTAGCAAAACTCACTGAAAATGGTCTCATTCACTGCATGCTGTGCATATAAATGAAAGAAAACCTTATTTGCATTATAATTTCCGACTGGAATGGACAGTTCACCCAAAAATGAAATTTATCTCATTTACTCACCCTCATGCCATCCCAGATGTGTCTGACTTCCTTTCTTCAGCAGAACACAAGTGAAGATTTTTAGAAGAATATTTCAGCTCTGTAGGCACATAAAGGCAGCATAAAAGTAATCCATAAGACTCCAGTGGTTTAATCCAAGTCTTCAGAAGCGATATGATAGGTGTTGGTGAGAAACAGATCAATATTTAAGTCAATCTTTACTATAAATTTCCACCTTTGACCAGCCCTGACCAGTAGGTGGCTGAATGTGAAAGTGAAGTGCCTCGCTCAAGGACACATCGGTGGTGGAGAGAGCCTGATGATATCAGCAGACCACGGCTGGATATCGAATCAATGACCCCTCGAGTACTGACCCACTTCTCCATCTGAAGCTGTGCTTTCCTCCTGAGATCATTTCACAAGAACAAAGGGAGCTGTGTAAGATCAAACGAACACCAGTGTGAACAGCAGGTACTGCGAGTTCAGGATTCAATGGATTACAGTCTGAAGCTCAACTGGTAAAGCATGGCAGTAGTGATGCCAATGTCATGGATTCAAACCCCAGGAAAAAGACAAACTGATCTAATGTGTATTGCATGGGATAAAAATGTCTCCCAAAAGCAGAAATATGAATGGAAATTCTGATTGGACAGACTGAGCTATTTCTATACATCAAGTTTGGGGGGAAAAGTAGATGCTTTTGTGATCAGCTCTGCAAATTTAGCATGGGACTGATACTATTTACTGAGTCTCAGAGATTGTTAAAGTTTGGGTTTAGGCAAAATAATGGTTTTGTGGTCCAAGTGTGTAATGCGGTGGTTCTCCTTTTTTTTCTTGGTTATGAACCCCTTTAACACTAGAAAAAACTTTTTTCATTATCTGATCAAAAACTATACAAAAAAATAATAAATTCATTAACTGATCAAAATCAAGTTTTAATAATTAAAAAAAAAAGGAAATCTGCTTTAAAAACATTAATTCCATTAAGCTTTGTGTCACTCTTTCCGATAAATAATAAAAAGTGTTTATCAAGTGTCTTAAAAATATTTAAAAATTAGCAAAAATACAGTGAAAACTGCACGTGTTCTTTCAGTTTTCACTGTTTTGCTTAAGAATGAAAAGTTACACTTTTCATTAAGAAAAGATATATACAGAATATATATATATATATATATATATATATATATATATATATATATATATATATATATATATATATATACAGTGCATCCGGAAAGTATTCACAGCGCTTCACTTTTTCCACATTTTGTTATGTTACAGCCTTATTCCAAAATGGATTAAATTCATTATTTTCCTCAAAATTCTACAAACAATACCCCATAATGACAACGTGAAAGAAGTTTGTTTGAAATTTTTGCATATTTATTCAAAATAAAAAACGAAAAAATTCACATGTACATAAGTATTCACAGCCTTTGCCATGACACTCAAAATTGAGCTCAGGTGCATCCTGTTTCAACTGATCATCCTTGAGATGTTTCTACAACTTGATTGGAGTCCACCTGTGGTAAATTCAGTTGATTGGACATGATTTGGAAAGGCACACACCTGTCTATATAAGGTCCCACAGTTAACAGTGCAAGTCAGAGCACAAACCAAGCCATGAAGTCCAAGGAATTGTCTGTAGACCTCCGAGACAGGATTGTATCGAGGCACAGATCTGGGGAAGGGTACAGAAAAATTTCTGCAGCAGTGAAGGTCCCAATGAGCACAGTGGCCTCCATCATCTGTAAATGGAAGAAGTTTGGAACCACCAGGACTCTTCCTAGAGCTGGCCGCCTAGCCAAACTGAGCGATCGGGGAGAAGGGCCTTAGTCAGGGAGGTGACCAAGAACCTGATGGTCAATCTGACAGAGCTCCAGCATTTCTCTGTGGAGAGAGGAGAAACTTCCAGAAGAACAACCATCTCTGCAGCACTCCACCAATCAGGCCTGTATGGTAGAGTGGCCAGATGGAAGACACTCCTCAGTAAAAGGCACATGACAGCCCGCCTGGAGTTTGCCAAAAGGCACCTGAAGGACTCTCAGACCATGAGAGATTGAACTCTTTGGCCTGAATGGCAAGCGTCATGTCTGGAGGAAACCAGGCACCGCTCATCACCTGGCCAATACCATCCCTACAGTGAAGCATGGTGGTGGCAGCATCATGCTGTGGGGATGTTTTTCAGCGGCAGGAACTGGGAGACTAGTCAGGATTGAGGGAAAGATGAATGCAGCAATGTACAGAGACATCCTTGATGAAAACCTGCTCCAGAGCACTCTGGACCTCAGACTGGGACGAAGGTTCATCTTCCAACAGGACAACAACCCGAAGCACACAGCCAAGATAACAAAGGAGTGGCTCCGGGACAACTCTGTGAATGTCCTTGAGTGGCCCAGCCAGAGCCCAGACTTGAACCCGATTGAACATCTCTGGAGAGATCTGAAAATGGCTGTGCACCGACGCTCCCCATACAACCTGATGGAGCTTGAGATGTCCTGCAAAGAAGAATGGGAGAAACTGCCCAAATATAGGTGTGCCAAGCTTGTAACATCATACTCAAAAAGACTTGAGGCTGTAATTGGTGCCAAAGGTGCTTCAACAAAGTATTGAACAAAGGCTGTGAAAGTTTTTTTTTTTTTTTCGTTTTTTATTTTGAATAAATTTGCAAAGAATTCAAACAAGCTTCTTTCACATTGTCATTATGGGGTATTGTTTGTAGAATTTTGAGGAAAATAATGAATTTAATCCATTTTGGAATAAGGCTGTAACATAACAAAATGTGGAAAAAGTGAAGCGCTGTGAATACTTTCCGGATGCACTGTATATACACTATATTGCCAAAAGTATTCGCTCATCTGCCTTTGGACGCATATGAATTTAAGTGACATCCCATTCTTAATCCATAGGGTTTAATATGACATTGGCCCACCCTTTGCAGCTATAACAGCTTCAACTCTTCTGGGAAGGCTTTCCACAAGGTTTAGGAGTGTGTTTATGGGAATTTTTGACCATTCCTCCAAAAGCGCATTTGTGAGGTCAGACACTGATGTTGGACGAGAAGGCCTGGCTCGCAGTCTTCGCTCTAATTCATCCCAAACGTGCTCTATCGGGTTCAGGTCAGGACTCTGTGCAGGTCAGTCAAGTTCTTCCACACCAAACTCGCTCATCCATGTCTTATGGACCTTGCTTTGTGCACTGGTGCGCAGTCATGTTGGAACAGGAAGGGGCCATCCCCAAACTGTTCCCACAATGTTGGGAGCATGGAATTGTCCAAAATCTCTTGGTATGCTGAAGCATTCAGAGTTCCTTTCACTGAAACTAAGGGGCCAAACCCAGCTCCTGAAAAATAACCACACACCATAATCCCCCCTCCACCAAACTTCACAGTTGGCACAATGCAGTCAGACAAGTACCGTTCTCCTGGCAACCGCCAAACCTAGACTCGTCCATCAGATTGCCAGATGGAGAAGCGTGATTCGTCACTCCAGGGAACGCGTCTCCACTGCTCTAGATTCCAGTGGCGGCGTGCTTTACACCACTGCATCCGACGCTTTGCATTGCACTTGGTGATGTATGGCTTGGATGCAGCTGCTCGGCCATGGAAACTCATTCCATGAAGCTCTCTACGCACTGTTCTTGAGCTAATCTGAAGGCCACATGAACTTTGGAGGTCTGTAGCGATTGACTCTGCAGAAAGTTGGCGACCTCTGTGCACTATGCGGCTCAGCATCCGCCAGGCCGGTCTGTCATTTTACGTGGCCTACCACTTCGTGGCTGAGTTGCTGTCATTCCCAATTGCTTCCACTTTGTTATAATACCACTGACAGTTGACTGTGGAATATTTAGTAGCGAGGAAATTTCACGACTGGACTTGTTGCACAGGTGGCATCCTATCACAGTACCATGCTGGAATTCACTGAGCTCCTGAGAGTGGCCCATTCTTTCACAAATGTTTGTAGAAGGAGTCTGCATGCCTAGGTGCTTCATTTTATACACCTGTGGCCATGGAAGTGATTGGAACACCTGAATTCAATTATTTGGATGGATGAGCGAATACTTTTGGCAATATAGTGTATATATATATATATATACTGTACATTTTTGTAACACAAATTATTATTTTATATATTTTTGTGCTTGTGCTATCTAGCTATAAAATAAATACCATTTGGTTTATAATTCAGCCATTAAGGCATTCATATTTTTATTTATTTATTTTATTTATTTTTTTATTATGTGACTTAAGTGTTTAAATATGTTTGCGACACTTTACTACTAGGTGTGATATTTTGCTAATTTAATGATGCTTGTTTTTTAATGATTCATGCATTTTTAAGCATTCAAATATAGTCTATAAATAAGAAGTGAAAAAGGCTAAAAGTAATAAAAATACAATTGCACACTTTGAAAAATGTATTTTACAGTATGCCATTTGTATTTAGTCCAATGCACAGACCTTTGGAAGACTTCCGTCCTGCATCATTTTGTGAGTGTGTTTATAGCCTATGCGTGATGAAAAATCTGACATAGACACAAGCTGTGTGCCCGTCTCGCTCCCTGTGCTATTAGAGATGTCTGAATAACATACAGGTGAAGAATGACAGTCGCAAACACAATTACCATAAATATAACAGCTGTGCCAGTCCGGTCCGTATTTGTCTTTGTTTTGACAAACAATCCAGCTGACAGCATTCACTGCCTGGCCTTAGTCTAATATAACCAGTCAATAATAGTTTTGCCTCACAGCATGATATAACATCTTATCTTTACCCATATGCTTGCCCATGAATTTCATCACATATGGCTGAATATCAAGAAACCATATTGGCCTATATATTGAAAGACTATGTTTATTGCAAAACAACAAATCCAGAATTACTCCCTGTGTTGTTGTTTTAGGGCATCACAGACTGTGATTACACAATGTGTTTGGGAGAAACAGAATGTTTATAAAAGCACACAGTTATTCTTAAATTGACTCTCTAAGGACATGAATTCTCTGAGGCTCTGAGAGTCTAAATATTCAAAGAAGCAATACAAAAATAACGTGGTTTTGTCTTTCATCTCCCATTTGCTTTTTTTGACACTATCTGTTAGGTTTAGGTTTAAGGTTTTGATGATTTAAAACTCAGTAAGCATTAACCTTAAAGACATCTGTTTGGGAGAACATTTAACTCACTATTAGCGCCACACAGTGGACATGTCACATCGAAGGAATCATGTAATGTTATTCTTTGTTTAAAAGAAAAGGCGCTCCATGCATTGATTGTGAAAACACTTTAAGGGTGTTGAGGTGAGTTGGCGTTTTGGACCTGCATGTGTCTGTGGGTGTGTGTTAACTGTCAAAGGCTGTGCTCGTTTTCCAAATATGTTGTTTTTGTTCTGTTTTGGACAAATGCAGTTTAGAGAAAAGCACAAAAAAATTAACGTGGTTGGAGTCGTGTGGTACAGTGTGTCAAACTCCTGCAATAAGAGTGGGGGAGGGAAGGCAATTAGCTCCCTTCATCTTCATTCTCCACCAATAGGAGAAGAGAAACTCAATGACCAAGTCACCCGTGTAATGAGGTCCTTTAGCCAAATTAATAGCCCTCTCTGAGAGACTGTTCGTGTGTAGGTGGCAATTTAATGTTCTTCAGAGAAACTAAACACACGTAGAGAAAAGGTGTGTGTTATATCTCAGACAACTGTTAGACTTAAAATAACATCTAAAAAGACATTATACAGTGACCGTGGCAACACTTTTGCAAAACAAAATTGTTTGCCTTATTTCACGTTTGGCTGCAGTTTCCCAGTGAAATGTACAGCAGGGGGAGCCACAAGCAAAAGAAAAGGTGTCGTTATAAGACAAGGTTTTTAAGGTGATTATTAGTTAGAGGTTTTAATGAGTAAAACATAACTCGCTAAATAAAACTAACCCTTACCTAAATTAACCCAAACCATAACTTAACCCTAACCCTAAGTTAAACATAAACTTAACCCTAACCTAACCCTAACTTAACCTTAACCCTAACCTAACCCTAAATTAACCTTAACCCTAACCATCCATAGCTTAACCTTAACCCTAAAATAACCCTAAATTAACCATAAACCTAACCTAACCCAAACTTAACCTTAACCCTAACCTAACCCTAACCGAACCTTAACCCTAAGCTAAACTAACCCTAACCTAACCTAACCTAACCCTAACCCTATCCTAACCCTAACTTAACCTTAACCCTAACCTAACCCTAACTTAACCTAAACACTAACCATGCCTAACTTAACCTTAACCCTAACTTAATCCTAACTTAACCTTAAACCTAACCATCCCTAACTTAACCTTAACCCTAACCAAACCCTAAATTAACCTTAACCCTAACCTAACCCTAAATTAACCTTACCCCTAAACATCCCTAACTTAACCTTAACCGTAAACTAACCCAAACTTAACCTTAACCCTAACCATCCCTAACTTAACCTTAACACTAACCAAACCCTAACTTAACCTTAACCCTAACCTAACCCTAACTTAACCTTAACCCTAACCATCCCTAACATAACCTTAACCCTAAACAAACCCTAACTTAACCTTAACCCTAACCTAACCCTAACTTAACCTTAACCCTAATCATCCCTAACTTAACCTTAACCCTAACCTAACCCTAACTTAACCTTAACCCTAACCTAACCCTAACTTAACCTTAACCCTATCCATCCCTAACTTAACCTTAACCCTAACCTAACCCTAACTTAACCATAACCCTAACCTAACCCTAACTTAACCTTAACCCTAACCTAACCCTCCCTAACCTAAAACCAATTTTGTTCTAAAATCAAATGAGAGGTGAACAAAACAGACATCCTTACCCTTAACCAATGCCTAAACCTAACCGATAGTGGCCAAAAATAAAAGGAGAAATGAAAAGCACATTCTCTAAAGCAACCATGTTATTTCGTGTCACTTCTGTGACACGTCTCATGTGTTATCTTCAGAGTTCAAAGTCCAACACTCTATCAGGTGAGCTACTGCGCAAGCTAATAACATCTGAATAAGTGTGTAAATGTAGGCAAGTCTGTAATACAAGCATTAAACTGTGTAATTTTTCAAATGATGCGTTATAGTAAAAGTGTTTCGATATAATAACAGTGTGTGAGTAATAGTGCGAAAATTACGTTTATAAAGTTATAATCAGCCGTTGTAGTTGTGAGTTGTGTAAAAGTGAAAAGCACCTCTTGTGTTCATTTCACCAGGAAACTTTGGCGAAATCTAAAATTTGGCACGTAAAATTTTTTGTTATAGTAATGTTCTTTCTATGAGACTTGGTTGACATTATACAGTAAATATGGTAAGTTGAATTGACTTTTAATCGCAGGATATTAATTAAAGATATCTATAATTCAGTTTTCACTAATTATTGAGATCAACAGTGAAATTGCCACTAGTAAAAACATGCTAATTCTTAAGATCAGTAATTAGATTTGCACTAGTAAAAACATTAATTCTTTATCAAATTGATGTCATTACTCATGGAAATACAAATTCTCTATATCAAAAATGCTATTTCAACTAGTAAAAAACAAGGTTACTGATATTTTCAAATGCATTTTCACTAGTACACTGTAAAATACACACACACACACACACACACACACACACACACACACACACACACACATATATATATTGAGGACATCTAATGAATCTTCATTTACTGTAATGGAAAGTCTGGACAGAAATGTATGAAATAAAGCGTAAGGGGTTTGTTCACATCCCCTAAGTACTGTATGAGCAATAGTAAAGGTGACTGTTGCCTTACCAAGTTCCACTAATAACTGCAAAATTCCAGCCTTGGAAAGATTGTCATGTCTTGCATTCCTGCATATGAGCTTTTTATTACACATGGGTATGCACTTGTATGCCCCCTGCAAGCGTGGGGTATTTGAGTGTGTGAGCAGCTTATTCTGTGTGTTCAACAGTCTTCCTCTCCTGTCTTCACTGAGATGCTACAATACTGAGTAGCTTGTAACATACCTATAAGGTTATACATTCAAATGTAGAACAGTACAATCGAGATTGGGATTGCCAGTGAACGTGATGGTTTGGTGAATAGGTCACTTTAAGAAGAAATTAAGTTCTAAGAACAGCAAAGCACTAATATTACAGTGGGTGGCTAAATGCCATGGGCAGTCGGTATGACATTTATTAGTACACAGTGGCTATTACTACTCAAAGTTCAGCAACATGGCACTTGATTTGCTCTTAAGAACGAATGAGATGAGTTACTGAAGAACAAACACGCCAGCTCACCTGTTCATCTGCACACAGCCGGTGTTGACAAGGCTGTCAGTTCCCTTTGAACTCCTGGGGCCATAAAATTGACTTTCAATCTTGTTTTGTCTTAATATGATAATTAATTAATTTGTATTCATTTCAAACTAATCAAGCTTGCACGCCTGCAAGCATAACAATCCTATAAAGAGTTGCAGTATCAGGAGCATAACCGCAGACAGAGGAGCAGATGCTGTGTGTGTGTGTTTAATTTAATAAAGTTTAATAAAACTAGTGTAATGAACACAGCAGATTTTGCTACTGTACCATTCAGTTGATTTGTTCATGTAAATGGCCTCTGTTGTGACTCGCTATCCTTCTTGATCTCGTTCTATCATTCTGTCTGTCTGTCTGTCTATTATTCAGTCGCTCTGTATCTATCATCTGTCTATTGTTTGTGTTTAATTTGTTTTGATCTATCTATTGTTCATTTGTTCGTTCATTCTGTTTGTCTATCCGTCTATCGTTTGTTCGTTCATTTGTTTGTTTGTTCTATCGTTTGTTCTCTTGTTCTGTCTATCTCTTGTCCATTCGTTCCTTCACTCTGTCTGTCTGTCTGTCTGTCTGTCTGTGTTGCTAGCTATCTATAATTTTTTATTTGTTCTGTCATTCTATAGTTGTTTGTATATTATTCTGTCTATTTGTCTGTCTGTCTGTCTATCTATAGTTTGTTCTGTCATTCTATCATTCTGTTCTGTCTGTCTATCTATTGTTCGTTCGTTTGTTTGTTCTATTGTTTTGTCTGTCTGTCTGTCGTTTATTTGTTTGTTCTGTCTTTCTATCGCTCTGTTGTTCTGTCGGTCTGTCTATCTATTATTCGTTTGTTCATTCTGTCTTATTTATCGTTCTGTTGGTTTGTCTGTCTGTCGTTTTGTCTGTCTGTATATCGTTTGTTTGTTTTGTCTTTCTAGCATTCTGTTGTTCTGTCTATCTATTGTTTGTTCATTTGGTTGTTCTGTCTGTCTATCTATCATTTGTTCATTCGTTCTATAGTTCTGTTGTTCTGTCTGTCTGTCTCTCTATTGTTTATAATTTTTTTCATTCTGTCTGTCTGTCTGTCTGTCATTCGTTCGATTTTGTCTGTCTGTCTGTTGTTTGTTTGTTCTCTTGTTTTGTCTTTCTATCATTCTGTTGATTTGTCTGTCTGTCTATCTATTGTTCGTTCGTTCTGTCTGTCTATCATTTGTTCATTCATTCTGTAGTTCTGTCTATCTACCATTCATTCATTTTTTCATTCTTTCTGTCTGTCTATCATTTGTTCATTAATTCTGTCATTCTATCATTCTGTTGTTCTGTCTATCCATCTATCGTTTGTTCCTTCATTTGTTTGTTCTATCATTTGTTCTCTTGTTCTGTCATTCTATAGTTGTTTCTATATTGTTCTGTCTATTTGTCTGTCTGTCTGTCTGTCTATCTATAGTTTGTTCTGTCTTTCTATCATTCTGTTGTTCTGTCGGTCTGTCTATCTATTATTCATTTGTTCATTCTGTCTTATCGTTCTGTTGGTTTGTCTGTCTGTCGTTTTGTCTGTCTGTATATCGTTTGTTTGTTTTGTCTTTCTAGCATTCTGTTGTTCTGTCTATCTATTGTTTGTTCATTTGGTTGTTCTGTCTGTCTATCTATCATTTGTTCATTCGTTCTATAGTTCTGTTGTTCTGTCTGTCTGTCTCTCTATTGTTTATACATTTTTTCATTCTGTCTGTCTGTCTGTCTGTCATTCGTTCAATTTTGTCTGTCTATCTGTCTGTTGTTTGTTTATTCTCTTGTTTTGTCTTTCTATCATTCTGTTGATTTGTCTGTCTGTCTATCTATTGTTCGTTCGTTCTGTCTGTCTATCATTTGTTCATTCATTCTGTCATTCTGTAGTTCTGTCTATCTACCATTCATTCATTTTTTCATTCTTTCTGTCTGTCTATCATTTGTTCATTAATTCTGTCATTCTATCATTCTGTTGTTCTGTCTATCCATCTATCGTTTGTTCCTTCATTTGTTTGTTCTATCATTTGTTCTCTTGTTCTGTCTATCTCTTGTCCATTCATTCCTTCACTCTGTCTGTCTGTCTGTGTTGCTAGCTATCTATAACTTTTTTATTTGTTCTGTCATTCTATAGTTGTTTCTATATTGTTCTGTCTATTTGTCTGTCTGTCTGTCTGTCTGTCTATCTATAGTTTGTTCTGTCTTTCTATCATTCTGTTGTTCTGTCGGTCTGTCTATCTATTATTCGTTTGTTCATTCTGTCTTATCGTTCTGTTGGTTTGTCTGTCTGTCGTTTTGTCTGTCTGTATATCGTTTGTTTTTGTCTTTCTAGCATTCTGTTGTTCTGTCTATCTATTGTTTGTTCATTTGGTTGTTCTGTCTGTCTGTCTATCGTTTGTTCATTCGTTCTATAGTTCTGTTGTTCTGTCTGTCTGTCTCTCTATTGTTTATAAATTTTTTTATTCTGTCTGTCTGTCTGTCTGTCTGTCATTCGTTCGATTTTGTCTGTCTATCTGTCTGTTGTTTGTTTGTTCTCTTGTTTTGTCTTTCTATCATTCTGTTGATTTGTCTGTCTGTCTATCTATTGTTCGTTCATTCTGTCTGTCTATCATTTGTTCATTCGTTCTGTCATTCTGTAGTTCTGTCTATCTATCATTCATTCATTTTTTCATTCTTTCTGTCTGTCTATCATTTGTTCATTAATTCTGTCATTCTATCATTCTGTTGTTCTGTCTGTCTGTCTGTCTATTTTTCGTAAAAAATTTTATTTGTTATTGTTCTGTCTGTCTGATGTTTGTCTGTTCATTTGTTTGTTCTATCGTTTGTTCTATTGTTCTGTCTATCTCTTGTTTGTTCATGCCTTCACTGTGTCTGTCTGTCTGTGTTCCTAGCTATCTATCATTTGCTCATTCCTCTGTCATCCTATTGTTCCATTATTCTTTCTATCTGTCTGTCATTCGCTTTGTCGTTCTATCGTTATGTTCTATCTGTCTATCGTTTGTTTGTTCGTTCATTTGTCTAATGTTTGTTTGTTCCTTCTGTTCAATCATTCTGTTGTTCTGTCTGTCTGCCTATAGTTCATTCTTTTGTTTATTCTATTGTTCTGTCTGTCGGTCTATCTGTCTCTCTATCTATCTATTGTTTATTTGTTTGTTTGTTCTATTGTTCTGCCAATCGTTTGTTTATTAGTTCTTGTTTGTTCATGCCTTCGCTGTGTCTGTCTGTCTGTCTGTCTGTGTTCCTAGCTATCTATCATTTGCTCATTCCTCTGTCATTCTGTTGTTCCATTGTTCTTTCTATCTGTCTGTCGTTCGCTCTGTCATTCTGTCGTTTTGTTCTATCTGTCTATCGTTCGTTTGTTCGTTCGTTTGTCTAATGTTTGTTTGTTCCTTATGTTCTATCATTCTTTTGTTCTGCCTGTCTGTCTATCTGTCTTTCTATCTGTCTTTCTATCTGTCTCTCTATGTATGTATCTATCTATCTATCTGTCTATCTATCTATCGTTTGTTTGTTCTATTGTTTTGCCAATCGTTTGTTTTAGTTCTGTCATTCATTCGTTCTATTGTCCTGTGCGTCACATCTATCATTTGTTTGTTCTTTTGTTTTGTTTGTCTATCATTTGTTCATTTGTAGTCTTTCTATTGTTCTGCTGTTCTGTCTGTCTATTTATCATTTGTTTTTGTTTTTTTGTTTTTTGTTTGGTTTTTTCGTTTGTTCGTTGTCTTTTTATTGTTTTATATTTCTGTCTATCTTTAATAAATTGGAGTCATTTTTTAATTATTTTAGCAAGTTTCATGGGATTAAACTTTTTCCCACTTTTTAATTAGTTGGATTTAATTACACTGAATGTAATTTCTGGCCTTGAGTGCAGCTGATATGCTTTGGAAATTAAATCTTGGGGAGTGCTATGTCCTTAATAGACTCTGTCCAATGAAAGCTATAATCTCTTCAGCAGACCTTCAGTCCTGACTCTGCTGTGATGATGTCTGCCCACATTCAGAGACATCACAACAGATACAATCCAAATCTCCAGCAAGAGTTTAGGGCGGGTCTCTCTCTCTCTCTCTCTCTCCCTCTCTCTCTCTCTCTCTCTCTCTCTCTCTTTCTCTCATTGTGTCCGTCATGCTTTGTGAGTGCCATTTTCTCTTGCCTCTCATGTTTATTTTTGCTATGGCAAGTGGTGGCATCTAGCGCTGGTATATGCATTATGTTGAGTAATGAATTAGGCACTGTGGATCAGCAACTCTATTTCCATTGTGCCTGCAAACAGCTGCCTCTAAATGGGTTTGATCTACCAGCTTGCTTCTGATTCACCAAAACTGAGCAAGGTGCAGCTGCCTATCTCAAACTGTCATTCACTTTCTCTTTGTCTCTCTTGGGCACTGTTTACACCTCATATTTAAATGTGTTTTTGGCGATCTGTTTGAATCGGGACAACCTCAGGGGTAAACGGGGTCCAAAAACGTTTTGGGATTTGTCCACTTAAACCATATTCAGAGGTGGACAAAAAGGCATGTGGAAACATTGGGCTTGTAGTGTAAATGTTCAGCGACGTTCAGCAAAACACTGCCTACATGCCTGTCAATCAAACGATGCACTAAAACAACAGTTTAAACTTTGCTGGTTACGTGCGGCTTTAAAAGAAAATAACCATCTGATTGGAAATTTTGGAAAAGTGAATTCATATGCACAAGAACTTTACATGTATATACATTACATATATACTTGTACATATTTACATATACTGCATGAACATCTCAAGCTCAATTCATATAGGACCTAATAAATTAATCAAAATTCATCTTGAAGGTGTTGAAAGGTGTTTGTGCTTAGATTCAGTGCAAGTATGAGTGGAGAAACAGTGTGTGTTTTTTATTTTTTATTTTTTTTTATTTTTTTTTCATGATTACCTTTTTGTTCTTTATTATAACGCAGCAATACACTGAAATAATGTCTAATCTATGTCGTCATGAAATCAGAAACCTCCCCTTGAAATCCAAACAAAAGTGATTAGTCGAGATTCATATTAGGACCAAGTAAATAGTGATGTGTCTGGTTATCCAATTGTGATCAGATCGCCCAAAACACATTGGGATATTCCATGTCAAATCAACCAAATTTAGAAACTTCCTTTACTGTAATTTTGTATTTTTTCATACTTTTTCTGAAGAGCGATAAACATTAATAAACTTCGTTTCCATCCAAGGGTTCTTCTGCAAAAAATGTTTGGTGCATCAAAATGTTTATAGCGAATGGAAACGCTAACTCTAGAACATAAATCTTGATATGTTCGATGTTGCTAAAAACTAGTTTGGAAATACTTTTTGTCGTGGAAAATGGCATTAACACAAAAAAATAGTGTTATATGACAGTATTTACATCACATGAAACAACATATTGGAGAGGTACATTTGGATCAATGAGGAGACTCGAGTTTTCCTCAATTTTATTCAAGACAACAATTTATTTTTTGGAAAAAAAAATGAAAAAAGAAAATACTTATGCAACAATGTGTGTGTGTGTGTGTGTGTGTGTGTGATGTCATCACACCATTTTATCTGTTAAATGCCCTTTGAATGGAAATGAGCAGAAGACAGCAAATTTCGCAAATAAATAAATAAATGCAATTTTACAATAACAGAACAGCACAAAACATGGATGGAAAATTGGCTAATGATAAAGAGAGGAATATTAAATGCTATGGATCAATATTTACTTAGTAATCCATTATTTTGTAGAGGGGTTAAAAGACAATTTTCACAGGTGATTTTGTGAGCAAAACTACAGGTAAAAGAAATCACCTTAGAAAGGCACCAGCATCATTATTTTATTTTTACACTCTATTATAAAATAATATGAGTTCAGCACCCCTTGTTGCATTAAATGCCATTGGTGAGAGTCCAAAAATGGGGGAAGAAAAACTTTGTGTTGTTTTTCCAAAGTTGGAGTGCCGGAAACTCCAGAAGTATTAAAGATTTCTTAATTTCCTTTTATATTCTTTAGATTCGTGGAATCCTCCGTTAAAGCTTAGTGAGGTGCAGAACGACACCCAGCAGGGTAGGGCGATCTAGCTCCTGACACACAGACGAAGACAAGGTATCCTCCTTGGAAACCCAGCTGACACACAGCAGACTGGAAGGCAACCACACACCCGACACACGGGCAACCAACAGATACAGGAGTCAGGACCAACTAGGCAGAGAGAGCGAGGTTAGCTACTTCACACCAAACAACAATCTAGCAAAGATACCGAGAACACGAAGGGCTTAAGAAGGGAGTGAATTAGAGGAGAACAGGTGTTGCTCAGCACGCTAATCAGTGGCATGATCAGTGTTCCACGGGAACAATCCATGTTCCCATGGAAACGGCGAGCATGCATGCAGGCCGCACCTGTGACACACGAGGGAGAGAAAATAACAAAACATATAAAACAAACTGGCAAACTCACCAGAGCTGTGACAGTTCACATGGTATGAAACTAGTTTTTCTTGTCCAACAAAACAAAGCTCTGAAGTACAAATAATGTTGAAACTATAAATGTACATTTTTTTATTCATGTAACAACAATAATGTCAAAACCAGGATTTTCGAGAGTCCAAAAATACATTAGGCCATTAGTAATAATAAGCGACACATGTGGCTCTTTGATTAGTGCAATACCTTTATGTAGTTTGTGGATTTCAGAAATGTACATCTGCAAAGCTCTGGAATGCATCATTAGAGGTCCAAACACCAAAGATGCTAAAAATGTACTGTATTTGTGCTGATATCATTATTTTTTTCTGCCCTAAAAGTGTCTGGGCACCAGAGACCGTAAATCGTAGAGATCTCAAAAGTTGAGTTCTGAGTTCTTGAGTTGACATGGAATGACCCATCCTACATCGAGATGTAAACATGATTTTAACGTCTCTACAGTATGTGGTGTTTAGTATATTTGTAACGGATAATGTACAGTCAGCCGGTTGTTATTGCAAAACAAACCTTGTATCACCCTGACAGGGTTTATTTTGTGACAACAACCGGCTGATTGTACATTACCCACTTTTTACATGGCTACTAACCAAATTAATTACTAAATGGATATAACATATTGATTTGCATTGAAATGATGTAATTATGTGAGAACACCTCGTATTTACACTGCTCATTATCCAGCTTATTACAAGACTACATGCCAAATTAATGAATAAATGGACATGAGACATTGATTTGAGTTTTATATTTTATTAGCTTCCTTGTAGCTTGTAAAGTATGTTGTAATCCCCAGATGTGCGGTTGTTACTCATAGATATCAGACCACTAGATGGCGCCATTGACCAATAAGTATCTAGTATTCCGAAGACCCGTGTAATACATTTCTTTATCTATCTCTTCTTAAAAGAATAGATCATTGAAAATACAACTGTCAATGTACAGTACATAGAGCTGCTTTCTACTTTGTGTTCCACTGAAAACATAGCATAGTACAGGTTTGGAACAATACGAGAGTGTTTAAATTATGACAGAATTGTCAATTTTGAGTGAACTATGCCTTTAATTCCTACCAATTATCTCTCTCCCATTCTCTAACAAACACAAGTGAAAAACAGCAGCTCTCTCATCTCATTTGTGCTGCATTGCTGTTTTGGATTTCAGGCAAAGTCTTTCTTGAAGGCTTGACAGCTTTTTGTTTTGAGTGTTTAGTATGCAGGAGTTATCCTGACACTCTGAAACACAGTTCTGGGAGAAGCGAACCCACAGCACATCCACATGAATGTGTAACTTCATCTTTTTAAAGTGCTGCAGGGGAAGGGTGTGTGTGGGATACCTGTTTTCAGGTGTCAATATACTGTAACAGTCTGAACTATAATGTAAACAGTGTCTGAGGAAATAAGAAGTAGTGACTGTTTGCCTGTCAATACCACATGTAGAAATACTCATTGGTTGTGTAAACAGCAAACAGCACTCATCTCTTGTCCGATATACAGATTCTCAGACTGGTTTTTGCCAGCTACAGTATCATCTCCTGAGCAGACTACATTTCATGTTTGAGGATTCTGCAGTGGGCTGCTGTTGCGGTTCTAGGATGGTGTGATATGAAGAAGTCAGAGTTTGTGGCCTCTGCGGGGGTCCATAAATGATTAAGCCTCCTCTAAACCCTGTGGTTTGCACAAAGGCATGCAGAGGTTCAACACAAATTGTGTGTTTGCTTCTGACGTGATGCAAATGAAGGTGGACACACACATGGCCCAAGCCATGCGCAGCACCCGCAGATTTACTCGCACTGTTTAATGTAAAGTGCATTAACATGATTTCAGTTTCAACCTGAGTTGGGAATTGGGAACCAGTTCTATATAAAAAAAATAAAAATAAAAAATTTCGCTGCAGTTTCCTGGTGAAATGAACACTAGAGGCGCTACAACAGCTGTGTGGTTGAATCATTGTCACACTAATCACGAGTACAATTGCTGATTATGATTTTATAAAAATGTATTTTCCACTCTATTACTCACCCCCTGCTGTGTTCTGATATAAAAGCACTTTAACGCATGATTTGAAAAACGAAACATTTTAACAGTTGTATTACAGACCCACCTACACATAGTATACACACTTATTACTATGTCATTAGCTTGCTTGGTAGCTCACCTGATAGAGCGTTACAGTTTGGGCTCGACGGCTGCAGTTCGAGTCCAGCAGAAGACACACGGAAGCGAAAGTGGCATAGAACTGACACAAAATGATGTAGTTGCTTCAGTAAATGTGTGTTTTCTTTCTATCTTTTTCGAATTTGCATTTTAAAACACTATCGGTTAGGGTTAGTTGTTGGTTTAGGGTTAGGATGTCTCTGTTTTGTTAAACACTCATTTATCTTTCGGATTTGGTTAGGTTTAGGTTAAAGTTTTAGGTTAGGGGAGGCCTGGGTAGCTCAGTGGTAAAGATGCTGGCTACCACCCCTGGGGTTCACTAGTGACTCCAGCCAGGTCTCCAAAGCAACCAAATTGGCCCGGTTGCTAGGGAAGGTAGAGTTGCATGGGGTAACCTCCTCATGATCGCTATAAAGTGGTTTGTTCTGGGTGGGGCACGTGGTGAGTTGAGCGTGGATGCCGCGGTGGATGGCGTGAAGGCTCCACACGCGCTATGTCTCCGTGCCAATGCTCTCAACAAGCCACATGATAAGATGCGCGGGTTGACGATCTCAGACGCGGAGGCAACTGGGATTCGTCCTCTGCTACCCGGACTGAGGCAAATCACTACGTGACCACGAGGACTTAAAAAAGCACATTGGGAATTGGCCATTCCAAATTGGGAGGAAAAATAAATAAATAATTAAAAAAATTAGGTTAGAGAGATACTTTTTACTCATTAAAACCTCACTCTAAAATGTACCTTAAAAACCTCGTCTGATTACAACCTAATTTCGCTTGGTTTTGGCGCCCCCCGCTGGACATTTCACTTGAAAACTGCAGCCAAACATGTTATGAAGCACATCAATTCAATTTTGCAAAAACGTTGCAATGCTCACGTAAATTTCATGAGACATGACTGAAATTAACCATGGTGTTACTATAGTAAATCTAACCATGTTTTAAAGGCTCAATGATTATTATTTTTCTTACCATAGTTTTGGTTTACCTGTATTATTATTGTGGTTTTACCACAGATACTATAATTAAACTGTAGTTACTACACTAAACCCATGGTCATTTTGAGAAATTAATAAAGGTATTGTGAGGGAATGCAAAACTATTTCAGAAAATAAATTCCCTTCCTGTCCTCTAAGGAGCTCCGTAGATTTGTGAACACATGAGCAAGTTATTTTGAATGAACTGATTAAAAAGACTCACAAATAAGTCACAGATGAACTCAGCAGTGGAAAATAGCTCACTGACTCACGGATTCAGTCTGAGCGGTTACTGAATTAATATTTGATTCACTCACTGAGCCGCAAGTAGTTTAACTCAACTCAACATCCGACTCAAAATAAACCAAGAACAGTTTTTGTGTTTGTAAGTATGTGACACTTAAATATGTGTAATAACTGACTGGATGTTAATTTTACGTGTCAGATTAAGCATTAGGAACAGTGTTATTGTAATACATGTATAGTATTGTTAAATACAGTATATATGCAATAGTACACATAGTGAGGATCAATTATTTGGTGTTTCCTCAGAAGTACTAAGAATGGTTAATGGAATAATGTTAGTACCAGAATCTTTGAGTGGAACCAGAATTGTTCATTTCCTTACGATTCCTCTCTCTAATTTCAAACACCTTCTACCTTGACTCTAGTTCACATGGAGTTAGTCTTGAGATACTGCGTCTGTACTGTATAAATTAAGGAAGGCAATGATATATTGTGTTATAATGCAGTACTTTAGATCTTTCTCTCATCTCGCTCTCTGCTTAGAGGAAATTATCACACAACCCTGAATGCTCCCTGGGGGAGAATGACTGTCTTCTGAATATAGATTGATTGCGGAAATAAAAAAGAGAAGGATATTGGTGTAAGGATAACAGAGGCAGGGACGCTTTCTGGATGTGTCAGGTGCACTGCCGTGTGTTTTTCATAAGACAAGAGCACTTGTTGAAAATAGATGCTTTTGATTCACGACAGTGGGTGCGTTACCGTGCATGTGGATGTGATTATTCTTTCTATAACTTTAAATATGGATGTGACGTTAGAGGCTGATAGAGAAGCTTGGTAACATAACTCTTGCTTCTTACACACACACACACACACACACACATGCCCACTCACTCCCTCCAGAATATTTTGAATGTTAGCTCCCCAAAGTAATGATAAGGTCCTTAACGTATACGTTTAAACTTAAGTTCCATATACAGTATTATTGTATGCTGTATACAGTACATTCAGTACACAACGTGATCTCATATGTATTCTTTGTAAAGTGTATTTGTAGCATGTGTACATTTGCACGTGACTAAAATGTAAATAGTTTCACATATGAACAACTTTAGAGACAGTCAAATGCATCACATTGTTCTTTGGACAATGGTATATATATATATATATATATACATATACACACACACACAGTATATGCTAATAGTATATTATCATTCTATATATTAAGTCTTGTTTTCTGACCAAATCTAGTGACGTTTATGCTTAAAACAAGAAAGATCTGCCAGTGGGCTAAGAAAAATAAACTTGTTTTCTCTATGAATTAAGTTTATTTTTATAACCCCTTTGACATTTTTTAAGCATAAAACTCTGAATCCAGGGCGTACTGAGTGCGTTGATGCCGCGGAGAATAGCGTGAAGCCTCCACACACGCTACGTCTCCGCGGAAATGCGCTCAACGAGCCACGCAATAAGATGCGCGGATTGGCGGTCTCAGACGCGGAGGCAACTGAGATTCGTCCTCCGCCACCCGGATTGAGGCGAGTAACCGCGCCACCACAAGGACTTAGAGCGCATTGGGCATTCCAAATTAGGGAGGAAAAAATAAAAGCATAAAACTCACAAAATTTGGTTAGATTTCTCTGAAAATAGGGGAAAAACCACCTTAGAAGTAAATTCATCTTGTTTTAAGAATGCTTAGATAATATATATATATATATATACTGTATATATACTGTGTACTGTACTGTATAGATAGATAGAGAAAAAATCATGCATTAACAGAAAATGCTGTAATATCTATAAAGTCTTAGAGTCATCATTGTGTAGTTTAAATAAATATGATTGTAAATTGTGTATAAAAATAAACAATTAAATAATAATTGTATTTAGACCCCCAGTGAGCAAGCTGAAGGCGACTGTGGCAAGGAACACAAAACAAAAAAAAAAGATGTTGATTAATGGAGAAAAATAATCTTGAGAGAAACCAGACTCACTGTGGGGGTCAGTTCCCCTCTGACTAACATCATGAATATAATGCCAATATTAGTTATTTATGTGCAGTGCAAGTCATGGTTTAAAATGAGTAACTAAGTAAGTGTTAAGGGACAGTGTTTAAACAAAGATTTTGTATGAACTGTAAGATTAATGACTAATGTCTTTGAAGTTCATCCTGGATTAACTGCAGAAGGTGATGCAGGCAGAGATCAATGAGGTGCATCACAGTTCAACCAGCAGGTCATTTCGGTGAGGTCTATCCTGAGTCCAAGGTTCAGGCAGTGGCTGTCGCGGTCTCGGTGAGTCCATTGGTTTGTTCCATTTGTTTTTACGTTCTCTTCATGTGTTTCAGGTGCCGTTGGCTCGTGGAATCAGCGTTGCCATGGGAACCCTGATCGTTTCCATGGGAACGCTGATCATGCCAACTTTTAGCGGACTAGCTATGTTTGTTAGTTTCTCACCACTCTCTCTCTCTGCCCTAGTCGGTCCTGTTGTGTGTTTTCTATATTGGTTGCCAGTCTTCGCTGTAGTGCCTGGATTGTGGCCATCCTGTTGACGCTTCATCTGAGTATTCCTCATTGGTTACCTCTCTGCACCGGATCTGCTCTTCACACTACCACAACACACACAAGCCTACGAACACACTCTCCATTCCCATGCTGCAGTCGGTGCCGGGTTCCCCTCATGCTTATATGAGTATATGTAGTTTGGGGAACAGACACAGTCTTTATATGATATCTAGTTGATACAGTTTATTGCCCTGGCTCGTACTGGCCCAATAGTGGAAAAGCGGCTACTGAGATCAGGCTGATTTGCATTATATGTAAAGCCTATATAAGTCTCTTAAGCACCAGGTTTTTATACAGTGGAAGATGATTTAACTCATATTGCTAAATAGTTCTATTAAAATGTCACTGAAACTGTGACTGGAGTGAAAACTGTCTGTTTAAATCACTTTCAGATTTACATTTACATGTTTTTATTTGCTATCTCAAAGAAGCTAATGAGAAAAGGTTTTTCTGTCACCAAGCAAACACTAATATTGTGGCAAAATTCTCATTTTCATGTTGTTTTGTCTTCGTACACATGTTCGGGATGCTTGTCTGTTGATGTTGGGGTCAATTTGGGACGACGAGCAGTGAACGGAGACTTGAAACCTTTGTCTTTGAATCTAGTCGGAGTAAGACACAGATGCCTGGTTCAATTTTAAATTTTAATGTGCGCAAAGGGTCTTCATCCGAGCGCAAGTCCTCCCGGACCCATATGCTTCATATCTCGACTGCTCAAGCAGAAGGGGGATTTGCTTAAGGACTTATAAATATAGAAAGGTCTCCTTCACAGTTTCTCTTTGAAGCCCGGCTGGTGTTTAGGAAAAGAAAGGCAAAACAGATTTCGCTTCATGAATGTTTAATGAGCCGCCGGCCTCGCTGGGAGCTGTAGTTGTAGCATTCACAATAAGGAGTGTTTCATGAAACCCGGTGCGCTCCGGAGGGCGAGGGCAGCTTAGACAAACACTACTGTGCCAGTCACCAGTCTTCCTCTCGTGACCCTGTTGTTTCATCCTCCCTCCACTCAACTCTCCATCCATACTCACGCTTTAAAAAAGCAAAAGCAGACTGACCGTTCAGATCGAATATATCAGCCTAAAACCTAAAATATCAACGAGTCTCAAAAGTCTCAAAGAGCCATGTCACTGTACCTACAATTTTTCAAAAAACACTTTTTGCAAAGTATAAAAGTTGTGTAGTACTACAAAATACTGTTATAAATACAGTGTGAAGCAATGTAAGGAAAGAGAGAGAATGAGAGATGGATCAGCTGTAAAAACTTGGAGCAGAATGACAGTAAAACTAAAAAGTAATTTATTCCAGAGACGGAGGGTGAAGAACCCAGGGCATATCAGAATATGTCAAGCTGCCACTTTTAATTTGGAAATATAAACAACTGTCTTGGCGAGTGCTTTACCTTCGACCCTCATTTAGCGTAACCTAGAACCTGCCATTGGCGCTGATGACAACAGACAGCCACACTGGCCAGCTGTCTCCAGGAAATAAAGACATCATCGTTTCACCAAATGTTCTCTTTAAACGAGAACCTCGCTCATTTTAACATGGATTCTACCACATTATTTAACACTAGAGATGGGTAAAACAAATGTATACATTTGTAATGTACTGTAAATCTCACAATAATAATGCTATTAGGATTATTCTACTTCTCACTTAGTCGTGAATATGCGTAAGCCCTATATCACGCTTAAGTGCTTCGTTGTCAGAAAGGATAGGAAACATGGAAGACGCATTGCAAAAAAATCATTTTCTTAATTAGTATTTTTGTCTTGTTTTCCAGTAAAAATATGTCAATATTCTTTAAAAAAATATTAATTTACTTGACAAGCAAAATGGCATACGATATTAAGTCTTGTTTGTGACAAATCTGACAAACTTTGTAAACTTAATGCTTTAAAAAAAAATCTGCCAATGTGGTAAGAAAAATAAACTTGTTTTGCCTTTGAAATCAGTAAATTTTTCTGAGCCCATTGGCAATTTTTTATTTTTTTTTTATTTTTTAGCATAAACTCAATTTAGGGAAATGTATCTGAAAACAAGACAAAATATCTTATGCCATTTTGCTTGGCAAGTAAATTTATCTTGTTTTAAGAAAGTTATATATTTTTACTGGAAAACAAGACAAAATAAACAAATTAATAAAATTATATTTTTTGCAGTGCGCCAGGTTCATGCTTGCATATATTTAGGAAAACTCTTATTTTGACATGTTATACATTTTAAGGCCCGTTCACACAATATTGTCGCTTGGTGTCACTAGACTCTGCAATCTGTGTCACTGGTGGATTTTCCTACTGGTGTCGCTTTAATGTTATTGCTGGACTGCATGTCTGGCCATAGTAGCTTTGGAATTTCTGATTACAGATGATACTTCCGTTAAAATGAAGAAATCATTCTAATCATTCTAAGGAATCAGTTCTATTGCTTCTAAACATGAACATTTTTCACCAAAGAGTGTTTATATATAACCTGCAGCAACGCTCAATGCGCCTGCTGAGTGACTCCAGCCAGGTCTCCTAAGCAACCAAATTGGCCCGGTTGCTAGGGAGGGTAGAGTCACATGGGGTAAACTCCTCGTGGTCGCTATAATGTGGTTCGTTCTCGGTGGGGCGTGTGGTGAGTTGAGCGTGGATGCCACAGTGGATGGCGTGAAGCCTCCACACGCGCTATGTCTTCGTGGCAACCTGCTCAACAAACCACGTGATAAGATGCGCAGGTTGACTGTCTCAGACACGAAGGCAACTGGGATTCATCCTCCGCCACCCGTACTGAGGCGAATCACTACGCGACAACGAGGACTTAAAAGCACACTGGGAATTGGGCATTCCAAATTGGGGGGAAAAAAATACACAATTAAAAGTAATGCTCAATGCATAATATCATGAACAAGGTGAACAATATATCAGTGTATGAATCAAACTCACTCGGCATACCGACACGCTTTTCCACGGATCATTTTATGAGGCTATATTCATGTATGTGGTTACAGACAAATGATATAGAACAGTGAAATCACTCACAGAAACTTTTAACTTCTCCGTCTTGCCTGCACTTGACCCCAGTATCTCATATTCACTGCCTGGAGACGGATAACATGAGCTCCGACGTCTTCACTCGCATTGGTAATCGCTTCCGAATGTCACTCATCATTTGCATAAAACTGAAACTTTCTCATCTTTGTCTTGTCGCTCGCCACGGCAATGTATGTCGCCAATGGTCACTGCAGCTTGTGTCGCCAGAAGTCGCTCTGCTCTCATCGAATATTATTGGGATCATGTCACTTTGTCGCTCAATGTCGCCACCAGTGTGAACATGGCTTAAGTCTGCTTACTGACAATAAAGGATTTTTGTGAAATACATGCTATTTTCTCTGCGTACAAATATGCATCAAATGTCTGCTGATACAGGTAAATGTATACTGACCAAAACGGCAATTGCTGGTAAGGTAGCCATGTTGAAAAGTTTCCTCCCAACACGGAAACTCGAATATCAAAATTATGTGGTCTCCAGAGTTGGACATATTGTAATCTTAAGTTCCAAACACATAATTTGCCAAGTGAACTCGTATTTACCCGTGGGGAACTCGAAATTCTAGATGATACCCGAGTTGCCAACTTGAGATGTTGCAAGGAGCATGTCGATATGAAAGATGATGGAATGCAATGATTTAGCAAAATTGTTGCAATTGCAGTGCTTATTTCAACAATATTGATTTGTTATATATGACATGCATTCATTATATCACGTAAATAAAATGAGTCACTTTTCATGGTTTGTTTTATGAAAATTAATTAATTCGGTAGATTGCATGCATTAATAATTCATATAGGTCAAGTAAACATTATGCAGGTGTATTCACTTCAAGTCACCACTGATTGTGTATTTGTTTTAGTTTGGCTTCTTCTATATTTTGTTGTAATAAAAACAACCAACTTTTAACCAGCTTTACAGTTGCACTTTAAGGCAACATTATCTCAGTTTCGTGGTTGTAAATTTATAGTAAGGAAGGACAAAGTAACATAATCGGAGTACTTTTAGTTATAGTTTTTGGATTACCTCAAGGCCACATATGCAAATTAAGACGAGGGAGAAGCAATATTACTGTAATAAGATGACTTTTACCAGTAAAATGCACCTTTTTTTCTTGAATGAGAAAATGAGAGTTTTCACACAATTAAAGGGGTTATTTCTTGAGGGATCTATTTTCCTTAATCTTTGGAGATAAAAGAGATTGATGAAAACTTTTAGAACTCAAAACTTCCTCGCCAGTGTGTTTTGAGAGCCGTGTGCTCTGTCTGTGATTTGCACAAATGCATGTGTTGCCAGGATCCATCACTATGGACTATATATTATAGAAATATTCTATAGTATATTAATGCAAAATGAAACTGTAATCTGATTACATTTTTTTTCATAATTTAACTCTAATGGAATATGAGTCTGATCTCATTAAAATTAAGTGACTGTGGCGTATTGCGACTGTTCTGAGGTGAAATGTCCACTGTGTGGCACTAAAAGCGAGTTAAATGTTCTCCCAAACAGATGAGGTTTTTAAGTTTAATGCTCCATCGAGTTTTAAGTCAACAAAACCAACCTCCCTACCCTAAACCTTAAACCTAACCGTTAGTGTCAGAAAAAGCAAATGTGAGATGAAAAACAACCACGTCATTTTGTGCTGCTTCTATGACACTTTGGGTTCTCGTGTGGACTCGTGTGCTTCTCTAGGACTCGTACCCCGCTCCCTTACATCACAAGTGCAATGCTCTATCAGTCGAGCTACCATGCAATTTCAAATCACAAAAATCTAATTTCCAATGTTTGTAAAACAGCATTCTTCCACTCAGAAATATTGTAAAGTTGCGGCACATGCTCTCTGTTGCTCATGCCGAAAAATGAATTTATGCATTCATGACCTCGAGACT
The DNA here is from genome assembly GCF_019703515.2 of Myxocyprinus asiaticus. Taxonomy (NCBI): domain Eukaryota; kingdom Metazoa; phylum Chordata; class Actinopteri; order Cypriniformes; family Catostomidae; genus Myxocyprinus; species Myxocyprinus asiaticus. The sequence goes on from NC_059369.1 coordinate 45,741,175, forward strand.
AGATTATTGTAATGCATTACTGGGAGGATGTCCATAAAGATCAATAAATAAACTTCAATTAATTCAAAATGCAGCTGCCAGAGTGCTGACAAGAACCAAGAAATATGATCATATTAGCCCCATTTTATTGTCATTACATTGGCTACCTGTTAAATTTCATATTAATTTCAAAATTCGGTTAACTACATACAAAGCTTTGAATGGTCTAGCTCCACAGTACTTCAGTGACCTTCTACCACACTATATTCCATCACGTTCATTACGATCACAAAATTCTGGCCTGTTAATAGTTCCTAGTATATCAAAATCCTCAAAAGGAGGTAGATCCCTTTCATATTTGGCTCCTAAACTATGGAATAGTCTTCCTAACACTGTTCGGGACGCAGACACACTCACTCAGTTTAAGTCTAGACTAAAGACTCATCTATTTAGCCAGATCACCTAATTTATCCTTCACCTCACAATTAGGCTGCTTTAGTTAGGTCTGCCGGAACCAGAAACCAGAAACTCTGCAATAAATTGAATGGCATCTATGCTAATATTATTCCTTTTGTTTCCCGGTCTCATCCTCGGGACTCCTATCCTGAGGTCACCAGAACCGGCTGGATCCAGCTCAATTCCTGCATCGTGTTGGACTCCACTGCTTCATGTCTCTGAGTGATGACGACTAAATGCAGCCGGTGCCAGTCAGACATCACTTCAGTCTATTACGATGGACTTCAGAGGATGAAATGATGCCTCCAACCATAAGACATGGGATACATCATATGCCATTGCCTGTACCTTGGACTCAGGATAGACCTCACCGAAATGACCTGCCGGTTGAATTGCGATGCACCTCAGTGATCTCTGCCTGCATCACCTTGGTCTATTGATGGACTACACTCTTGAAATGCAATACATAGACTATCAATTAACTGCCAACAAAAGCCTTCATCAGCCAACTAACAAAGGACAATGCATCTATGTGAACTTCTGCAGTTAATCCAGGATGAACTTCAAAGACATTAGTCATTAATCTTACAGTTCTTACAAAATCTTTGTTTAAACACTGTCCCTTAACACTTACTTAGTTACTCATTTTAAACCATGACTTGCACTGCACATAAATAACTAATATTGTCATTATATTCATGATGTTTAGTCCGAGGGGAACTGACCCCCACAGTGTGTCTGGTTTCTCTCAAGATTATTTTTCTCCATTAATCAACATCTTATGGAGTTTTGTGTTCTTGCCACAGTCGCCTTCAGCTTGCTCACTGGGGTTATAAATACAATTATTATTTAATTATTTATTTTTAAACACAATTTACAATCATATTTAATCAAACTACAAAATGATGACTAAGATTTTATAGATGTTACAATTTCATTTTCTGTTAATGCATGATTTTCTGTAAAGCTGCTTTGAAACGATGTGTGTTGTGAAAGGTGCTATACACATAAAAATGACTTGAAAATTTGATCTCACTCAAACAAGCTTGTAAATGTAGTTGGTTTGTAATGCAAATGTTAAAATGACTCATGCGCTATAGTAAAAGTGTTTAGATATCATAAGATAGCATTGTGTGAGGAACAGGGTGAAAAGTGTTTATGAACTGATAATCTGCCGTTTTACTCATGATTTGTATGAAAGCAAGGGGCGGTGTTACGGTCAGTGGACATTTGGGGCTTAGCCAAGACCTCTGTGGATATGGGGCCATATTTTGATGAAATATCAAAATATAATACACTTTATAATAAAGAATTTGAATACATCTGTGAGGTGTCATTTATATAGTGAACTAAAAAATCTCACTAACTTTTGTCTCAGCCTTAGATATGCTCGAAGATCAGAAATTGCATGCTCTTAACACTTATACTTTAAAATGCGATTTTAAAAACCCCTATCGGCTTTCCGAAGTTTGACATACATTGTGTATGGCTGTATACAGTTTTCATTGATTCGTCAGGTGCATAAGTTAATTTACAAGAAAGCAGGTTGTAAATAGGCTAAATAGGTACTAGAGATGAAAAATAATAGCTAGATCGGCTAACGTTTGCTAGGTTTATTGCATTGTGCCTTTATAAAGAGTTTTGCTAAAAACGCGAATGTCCTGGCTTGTGACTTTACCAAATACCTTGAGTACATCTGTATATACTGTGTATTACTCCTTGTTTTCAGGGTTATATATCTAAATATTTGGTACTTACTGCATCTGGATGGACCAACTCAACACAGTTTCAAAGACACACAGCCGCACCCTTACAAAAAATAGGAAACTGGGAGGTGTGGGATAGGTAGAGATGGAGAATGAAAATAGGCTGAAGCACTGAAGACAGTGGCGGTTGCGGCCGCATGGAAATTAGCTTTGAGAGAGCTGAGAAGCATTGGAGGGATCATTACACCCGAATGTGGGAGCCGCCCCTGTGGTAGGGCAGGGTCACCCCGGATGGAGGCGTGAATCCTAGCCACCCAGACCGACCTTAAGTCTCACTTCGGGCTTGGTTGGTTCGACGGATGGGCCCGTGCGAACGGGTGAACCCCAAGGGAAGGGGCATGGCAGCCACTCGAGCAAGCAGGCGAATCCAACGATCGAATGGGGGCCCTCACTGCATTCGACCGGGGGAGTCATTGTGAGCTTCAAACGAGGAGAGAGCCCATGATACAAATAAACATGGAAGCTCACTCAGTGTTTGAATGGGAGAACCCTCGCTGCGGTTCGAACGGGAGAGCCCTTGATGGGATTGAGCTGGAGGAGTCAGCCACGCCCGAGCACGGGGACCTCCCCTGCAATCGGGTAAGATCGCCCAGAGCAGAGGCATGAAACCTAGCTGCTCAAAAGTATGACCTAAGCTCCTCCCCCGGACAATGGGGGGCCCTCACGGAATTCAAATGGGGGAGTCCTCGCTGCACTTTGAACGGGGAGCCCATGATACAAATTAACGTAAGCTCATTCTGCATTCAAGCGGGAGAACCCCCACTGCAATTCGAACAGGAAAGCCCTTGAGTACTTGAGGCAGGCCAGTCCTGTTTTGTGGGATGGGGGGTTTCCGGACTGGCCGGGGTGGGCCCTGGCTGCGTCCGAATTGTGGGGCCGGCCTATTGGAAATATGAGGATTAAGCAAGCATCCTCCTGATCCCGAATGTGAATGTTTGTAACTAGTTCATTAGGGCTTGATGTGTTTTCCTGATGTAGAGACAGTTGGTGTGGATGTAGTTGAGATATGCGTCAGATGACCAGCGGCCTAGTAAGCATATCTGATGCTTAGGCAGACCTTTGTGGACTGATGTAGTTGTGGTGCCCTCTTTTGGTTTGGTCTGTTTTGCTTTGTTTGATGAAGTATCTGATTGTGTCATTGAATGGGATGTGGAGGTCCGAAATGGTGGGATGGATTCTTGGTTTGAATTTTTGTCAGGATGCTGAGCTCGGCGCAACGGAGGAAGCCAAAGAAGGCAAGGATGAACATGGCGTCTAGTGTTTTTGAGGTGTTTAGAGAAATGTAGCCCTGATGGAGAGTGTTTAGGCAACGAGTTAAGTAATCGATAGTAAGTAGTTGTCTGGTATCGATTCTGCTGGGTTGGGATTTGTGAATGCCCTTGACGAGCAGTAAGATCTGAGGATGGTTTATTATGGGAGAATTTTTTCCAAAAATTAATTTGTGGAAGAAATGGATGCTGCTTAGGTACCCTTTAATAGAACCGGGGTGGAGGTTTTTGGTTTTGTTGTGGTGTGAGACGAAGGAGGATATGGAGAGGAGAGAAAAATCGGGAAATGGCAGATTGGAATTTAGGTGGAAATTTTTGAAGCATTTTCAAGCTGTCCAATATGTTTGTAGGGTTTGGGGGGAAATGGCTTGAAGAATGGAGTCCTGGGGACGAGGAGGAGGAGTCTGAGAGGGTGATTTCTTGGAATTTCAGTTCTGAATGTGGAGGAACTTGGGTTGGTGTCGGGTTTGCTTCTAGGGCCAAGGCTCTGGATCTCTGAAAGAAAAAAAACAAGAGAGTCAGCAATAAAGGTTTGCGTAAAGCAACTTTGAACAGAGCATAGAAAGAAAGACAGAGTAAAATTAACACCTAACGTGGTAGCGGTCAATACTGCAAAAACCAAATGAGTTGCTGTGGCAGCTTCTGTTGAAAAATGAAATTGTTGGATGCTAGAGCTGTTCTGATGAAGGCGAATGCTTTCCAGCGAAGTTGCATCCAATGATCTGAGTCACTTTCTTGGGTCTGTTCGTGGGCAATGGGTGGGGCCGAATGCCAGAAGACTCGTTGCCACATAGAGGTAAACAGCTGTTTATAGCCTATACTCTTATTCTGGCAGTGTGATTGGTCAGATTAAATGACTTGCTCCTCCCAAACCTTGTTAAATGAAACTCCATTTCATATATATATATAAAAAAAACAAAAAACAAAAAATCTTTGTGAATGAACAAGGTGTGCAAAAACTATTTCACTTATTTTTTGGAAACCAGATGAATATTGCCTACTGAAATGAAGTGAAATTAGCCTACTGATGCACTCTGTAAAACTTAATAATCGAATAAATCATCGCAATATTTACAAAATTGTTGAATTTTATATCGTCAGCAAAATCATCGGGATTATATCGTGGGTATTTGATGTATCGCCCAGCCCTAGTTGTAGCACCTCCAATGTTAATTTCACCAGAAACTGATGCAATATCTACAACAAGCCACGTAAACATCATTTTGCAAATATTTAGGTATACTGGCGTGATTCAGTGAGACCAGGTTGGGGAACACAGTTGCCTTTTTTGTATCCTGATTACAAAAAGCAGTTCCATGTGTCCCGCTACTACCCGTACATGGTTAACACCTTAATTAGAAACAGACAGGCCCAGGTATGTGTAATGGGAGCCAGCTGGTATGTGATAGCTGTGCGGTATGTGTAAACTTTACTCCCTGGCCTCAAGAGGTGCACTAGCGACTGATGCTAGAGGATGTAGGCTTTAGCCTACTCATTAGCACGCACGCCTCCCTTGACAGAGACACCGGTTCGAATCCCATTCAGAGTGGGTCAAGCAGGACTGATTACATATAACAGTGTTGTTTTGCAACTATGGTGGTATTACACAAAGACCGAATCTCTCACTAAACCAGTAATGCATCTAAATAGGTTGTGTACATATCTGGCTTGATGTTCAAATAAAAAATATGACATCAAAAAAACACGTCATCTCACTCGGAGCACCATTAACATGTCTGAAATTCTACACACACGTGTATGTATATGATACATGGGGATGACAGTCATGCAAATGTAGTTCAAGCTTGTGTAACTTGTTTAACTAAGTGTGTGTGATCGTAATATTACTCAGTCACCATTATGGTTCATCAGTGATTACCTTATCCGTCTTCAGCCAATGGTTGATCAGATTTGACTGGGCATGTGCCTACAGTGCAATGACAGCGTGCTGTAACTCTGTCATTCATGCACAACACTGACACGTATGCACGCATGGTCACACAGCATTACGATAAACTTTAATTAGCACGTCAAGCATCAGCCTGCTCATTAAGCTGATATAAAGTCGATATTCTGAGCCAGAAAATCATAAAGTATCTCAATGAAACATACTTTATGGAGAGTCTTTAAAACCACTGGAAGCACTAATCTAAACTATAAAATGGCACAAATGGAATTATGTAGTGACAAAATAATGTCAACTGTTAAATGCAAGGGTGTTTTCCAATCAGTTTTACATATCTCAGGGTCTCTGTGTGACCCGGCATGCTTATCACTAATGGATCTGCAAAATGCCCACATAGTGCAAAATTTTCAAAGCATTTTCAAGACAATTAGAAATTAATAGAAAAGAATATTCATTTCGGTATGTATCGACCCTGGTAATACTGACCCCATAGCATACTGTCCATGTGTCAGATGTAAATCAGTTCAATCACGGAAACAGCGATGTCACCTTGAGGAACAAAGAGCATAATGTGCATGTGTACACATACTGGAAACCTTTAATTCATCATTGCTGTGCAGAAAATCAACATGTTATAGTAGTCATTTGTGAAAATGTAGCACTAATTTGTTATGTTATAAAATGTTTTTAAAAAACAGATAACATGTGATAGTAAACCTTTAAATATTTCATATAGATATGAAATAATAATAAAAACAACTATTACTGAAAGCTATATATATATATATATATATATATATATATATATATATATATATATACACACACACACACACACACACACACACACACACACACACACACACACACACACACACACACACACACTACCGGTCAAAAGTTTTAAAACACTTGACTGAAATGTTTCTCATGATCTTAATCTTTTGATCTGAAGGCGTATGCCTAAATGTTTGAAATTAGTTTTGTAGACAAAAATATAATTGTGCCATCATATTAATTTATTTCATTATAAAACGTTATAAATTGATGACTTGGACCAAATAATAAAGAAAAGCAGCCAGTAAGTGCCCAACATAGATGGGAACTCCTTCAATACTGTTTAAAAAGCATCTCAGGGTGATACCTCAAGAAGTTGGTTGAGAAAATGTCAAGAATACATGTCTGCAAATTCTAGGCAAAGGGTGACTACTTTGAAGATGCTCAAATATAACACAGTTTTTGTTTAGTCACAACATAATTCCCATAGTTCCATTTATGTTATTCCATAGTTTTGATGACTTTACTATTATTCTAAAATGTGAAAAAAAAAAAAAAAAAAAATTAAAATAAAGAATAAGTAAGTGACCGTAAACATTTGACCGGTAGTGTGTGTGTGTGTGTGTATATATATATATACAGGTGCATCTCAATAAATTAGAATGTTGTGGAAAAGTTCATTTATTTCAGTAATTCAACTCAAATTGTGAAACTCATATATTAAATAAATTCAATGCACACAGACTGAAGTAGTTTAAGTCTTTGGTTCTTTTAATTGTGATGATTTTGGCTCACATTTAACAAAAACCCACCAATTCACTATCTCAAAAAATTAGAATACATCATAAGACCAATAAAAAAAACATTTTTAGTGAATTGTTGGCCTTCTGGAAAGTATGTTCATTTACTGTATATGTACTCAATACTTGGTAGGGGCTCCTTTTGCTTTAATTACTGCCTCAATTCGGCGTGGCATGGAGGTGATCAGTTTGTGGCACTGCTGAGGTGGTATGGAAGCCCAGGTTTCTTTGACAGTGGCCTTCAGCTCATCTGCATTTTTTGGTTTCTCATTTTCCTCTTGACAATACCCCATAGATTCTCTATGGGGTTCAGGTCAGGTGGGTTTGCTGGCCAGTCAAGCACACCAACACCATGGTCATTTAACCAACTTTTGGTGCTTTTGGCAGTGTGGGCAGGTGCCAAATCCTGCTGGAAAATGAAATCAGCATCTTTAAAAAGCTGGTCAGCAGAAGGAAGCATGAAGTGCTCCAAGATTTCTTGGTAAACGGGTGCAGTGACTTTGGTTTTCAAAAAACACAATGGACCAACACCAGCAGATGACATTGCACCCCAAATCATCACAGACTGTGGAAACTTAACACTGGACTTCAAGCAACTTGGGCTATGAGCTTCTCCACCCTTCCTCCAGACTCTAGGACCTTGGTTTCCAAATGAAATACAAAACTTGCTCTCATCTGAAAAGAGGACTTTGGACCACTGGGCAACAGTCTAGTTCTTCTTCTCCTTAGCCCAGGTAAGACGCCTCTGACATTGTCTGTGGTTCAGGAGTGGCTTAACAAGAGGAATATGACAACTGTAGCCAAATTCCTTAACACGTCTGTGTGTGGTGGCTCTTGATGCCTTGACCCCAGCCTCAGTCCATTCCTTGTGAAGTTCATCCAAATTCTTGAATCGATTTTGCTTGACAATCCTCATAAGGCTGCGGTTCTCTCGGTTGGTTGTGCATCTTTTTCTTCCACACTTTTTCCTTCCACTCAACTTTCTGTTAACAGGCTTGGATACAGCACTCTGTGAACAACCAGCTTCTTTGGCAATGAATGTTTGTGGCTTACCCTCCTTGTGAAGGGTGTCAATGATTGTCTTCTGGACAACTGTCAGATCAGCAGTCTTCCCCATGATTGTGTAGCCTAGTGAACCAAACTGAGAGACCATTTTGAAGGCTCAGGAAACCTTTGCAGGTGTTTTGAGTTGATTAGCTGATTGGCATGTCACCATATTCTAATTTTTTGAGATAGTGAATTGGTGGGTTTTTGTTAAATGTGAGCCAAAATCATCACAATTAAAAGAACCAAAGACTTAAACTACTTCAGTCTGTGTGCATTGAATTTATTTAATACACGAGTTTCACAATTTGAGTTGAATTACTGAAATAAATGAACTTTTCCACGACATTCTAATTTATTGAGATGCACCTGTATATATAGCTTTCATTAATATTTTTTTAAAAATTATGCATATACTCAGGGTTGGGAAGTAACGGAATACATGTAACAGGATTACGTATTTAAAATACAAAATATAAGTAACTGTATTCCACTACAGTTACAATTTCAATCATTGGTAATTAGAATACAGTTACATTCAAAAAGTATTTTGATTACTGAAGAGATTACTTTGCATTTTATTGTCATTTGTTTCATTTAATATTTAGTCCTTTCAGATGGAAAACATTTATACATATAAATGATGCGATCCAAAGTGCATTTGAACAGCAGTGAAACACTTTCTTATGATGTGTTACATTCATACGAGCAGACAGAGAAGAACGTTTGAAGTAAGTTTGGAGCAGAAGAAATACAAATAAACTTTGTGTAAATTGTCAGCTTTATGCTAAGATAAAATGCTATTTCTAGCCATTTTACATGCACGTGTTACCAGACACGATCATATTTATTTATCAAGAAAATTCACATTGGATCATAATTTCTTTTTTTCTAGTAAGACCTTTGATATTAGGGCAAAAATCATATTCTTGATAATAATTTTTGTACTGTTTTCCTGTAAAAATATCAATTTGATTGATCTTGTTTTAGAAACAACACTGCATGAGATATTTCGGTTTTTCAGAGAATGTATTTTTAACATGTGTATTTTGTCTTACTGTACTGGCAGAGTTTTTATAGTCAAAACAAGTGAAAAAATCTACCAGTGCTGAAGAAGTAATCCAAAGTATTTAGATTACATTACTGACCTTGAGTAATCGAACAGAATACATTAAAAATGACATTTTACAGCATGTATTCTGTAATCTGTAGTGGAATACATTTCAAAAGTAACACTCCCAACCCTGTGTGTGTGTGTGTGTGTGTGTGTGTGTGTGTGTGTGTGTGTATATATATATATATATATGCAGAGACTAAAAACCTTTCAAGGAATGAAAATGAAAACCAAAAACAAAGTTTTTTTACCGAACTTAAACAAAAACAGGAACAAAATCCCTTTTAATTGTTCTGGAGTGAAATAACCGGTTAATTAATATCCGGTTAATTTTTTTCAAGTAATTTTTTCATGAAACCAAAGACCAAAGGGTTTATCACAGTACCTTTTCAGAATTACACCACTTCCTGTTGCCCGAAAAAATAAGGCTTCTTTCTTTTTAGTACAACATAAATTTGAATCTGAAATCTTCAAAAAACCAATAATAAAAAATAATACAAATACATAAATAATTTGGCCCGCAAAAGGTGGCTTTTGTCCAAACGTGCCCTCGCAGTGTGTGCATTCATGCGGGAGAGAGAGATTTAGGCTATTCATTGATTTTAGGTGGCCAGATGAATATTTTTGGGGATATATTTAATGTAAGAATATGTTTATTTAAAAGGTGTTGCTTTATATAGGCTACTATATACTACGCTTGTGATGATTTCTATCCTGAAAATTCTCCCACATGGGAAAAATATGTAAATGCATATTTTAGCTTATTTTGGTGAGGCAAGTCCCTTATTTTTAGTTTGTTTCTCTTGTGAGATCTAGAAACACTGCAATTGGTATATCGCCCACCCTTAGCACAGAGTACTGTCATTTTAAAAGAACGTTATTAACCGTTCTTTTATTTCGTTCTAACCGGATACCATTTAGAAAAAAAACAGCGGAACAATGGAACCGGAACGAAACCGAAATGGTAATTCTTCCATTTTTAGTCCCTGTATGCACAGTATTGTGCTTCCATGCAGTAGCGGTTCTAGCTTGTATGGGCGAAACCCGCTTCAACACGCCCCCAAAGTTGTTGACGGTCTATGTGGGTGCAACTGCCCATGTCACCCATGCCTAAATCCGCCACTGCTTCCATGAATGAATATAGCGACACTATCACATATGTTGGGTCACTTATGACCATATGCACTTTTGGTAATTAAGCTATTAAATGTGAAATGCTATGCAATGCTTTGACATAAGTACATGGACCTGAGCTCTCAGATGTCAGGAGAACTTAGTTTGCACTTTCTGTTGCATTTTCCACTGCTGCTTGAGAGCAGTTCTGTGATCAGTTTCATGATGTGAAAGTCTGGCTCACTGGCTAGAGAATCCATCTTTCATTCCAACTGTTGTGAGATCAAATCTTGCTGTGTCCGTGTGCTGTGGGGGTGGATTTTACTTGCCAGGAACACCAACATAAACTCTCCCACAAAACAGTAGAAAAGTAATAGATGGTAAACACACACTTAATAAGCACTTTATCCCATAACCTTGTTTTGAAAGGAAGTTATTTGGCAACGTCCGCAGAGTTTGATATTGCACCATGGATATGCAAATGACCCCACAAAATGATGCCTCAGGTTTTTTATCTGTTTTCATTTTATTTTATTTGAATTTCTTTGCATGTCGGGGCGCCAGTTCATTGGATTCTCACATATGGCAAACTGTCGTTTTACAGCATTTCCTCTGATGCTCAGTGGAAGCGAGATTAAGAGACGCTGCACGCCTCAGTATAAAAATGTCATTCAGTTCTCCTACACAGCAGTGCATGGCCATTTGCTTATTGTAGCATGGTTCAGACATTATTTTGCTTAAAATAAATTGATTGGTAAACTGATTTTAAGATTACTGCATTCATATAGTTATATTTATTGTTTTTATATATTTTTACTGTTGCCCCAATAATGTATTGGTATGTAAACTATTTAAGATCATCTGGCAATTCTTTTCCCAACCTTAATATGCAGAGTAGTAAACCATTTGTAAAAGTCTAACTGTGTCTCTGTGGCACTACCAAAACATTCCTGTTTGTTTGAGAATCCCGACCAGCCCGACACAGCAACTTTGACTCAACCAGCGGCGTGAGTTTGGGACGGGACTCTTCTGTTTGAACAACCATTGGGAGATGGAGGAGGGTTCTGGAATTTGTTTGAAAGCATTAATGATTTTGGCAGTTTTGTTTGGTGACACTAGTGGCACAGAAATGACACACTGCAGCTTTAAGCCACACTTAATATACCTGCATTAGATGGTAAAAGAACAACCCATGTGGCATCTGCAAACAAATTATGCTAACTTCGCTTTTCTGAGCTTTTTTGCTCAATGACTTTCAATTAACTGGTGTCTTGGTGATTAGTGGATGTATAAAGTCCAAGTCAACATATTGTTTGTTTTATAATTTGAAATGTAGCAAACGTCTTGTTTCAGTGGTTTGCTTAAAGTGTCCATTCGGTTGCCAAATGATCAGATCATTTCAGATTTCACCAGAGCAGATCAAACAAATAAGAAACAAATTTAGTATACATTTAAATTTAAAGTTGTTTTAAAAACTTTTAAGAGGCATAAATGCAATTCAATAATTGATCCTAACTACACATTAAATGCAAATTCTAAACAAACTAAACATGTGATAGCATATGTCATTCATGCATTTATTATTTTATTAAATTCAACTGATTACAACAAAACTCGAGTGTATCTTTAACTACACATTGGTTAAGGTTCGGTTCCCAACCATAAAAACAAATATTTTGTTATGTAATGCAAATACATTGTTACATTTCAAAGTGTGGCAGAAAATCCTGACTTTTGAGGGCCACTATATGTTATCTATTGTCTGTGTTTCTTAGAGTAGCTGTCTTTCTCCTAGCTGTACACTGTTATTAATTTATATTTGGCACTGTCTGCTTGATAACCAAAAATGAAGGCTATAATAACTATTATATTCAATGTTTTGAAAGTGTCATGGCAAATTATGCACATTAACTATTGTATTGTGTGAAGCTACTGCCTTGGTGAGTGCTGCAGAATTCTGACGAGAGAAAGCTTTGGGCTACTTGACTCGGGTAACGTGGTTGGTTCATGCAATGTCTTGCTGGACTTCCTGTGTTTTTAAGGGCTGATGGTTTCTGCTGGAGGTATAGAGAATACTAAACTCACGAAGGAGGTTCTATCACCATAAACAACCCCAAATAAAGAAGGAAGAGAGAGAGAGAGATGTGGAGAGAATTCAACCCGTGGGTGGAAATCTTGGTTTTCTCTCTTTCTTTAAATTCTGCATTTATTTGTTCTCTCAGCAAACGTTGCATATGATGTGACAGCATTGAGTTTCTTTAAGTAAGATTTCTCCTATAAGTCAAACCGATGCATGCATCTCGAGTGCACACTGCACGATCATTCAACACAATGTGAAAAAATGAAAGATCAGCCAACGCTGTTAACCCAAATATGATACTGCCATCATTTACTCATCCTCCTGTCGTTCCAAATCCATATGATTAACGAGGACAACACAAAAGGTGAATTTATGAGGAATATCTTGGCCATTTTTTCACATGTAATCAAAGTGAAAGGAAAATTGGTCTCTTAAGCTCTTAAATGACACCAAAGCAACATACTTGTATAAAAGCGGTCCATACAATTCATCAATCCAAATCATGAATGAATCTTTTAGACTGGTTATGTGCACTGAATTAAAGAATCCATAGAAGCATGCACATGTTGCTTAACACAGAAGTGCATGGTAAATCTGGTATGTTAGGGCGCATCCTCAAAATGTGTTTGCAGATTTAAAGTTTATGTTATAAGAATAATCAAAGTAAATCACTGAACAGCTTCTAAGGAGATTATAGCAGTTGTGTTGTGAGTTCTTTGGGCCATTAGGCTACAATAGGTCCTGCTCCGGCTGCATCAAATCCAAGCGCTGACTTAGTCTGTATGACCTTTTTCTATTTTCAAGAAAACGTCTTTCATGAGGGCATGTCTCATTAGGCATTGATTTGTCATTGCTTGTAGTATGCTAACAACACAACGAAATTTTGAGGTGTTCATTTTGTGATAGGTAACAACTTAGTAGTTATTTTAAGTGATCAGTAGTTAGTTGGTCGTTCTTCAGTACGTATAAAATATTCAGTAATTATTGATTATCTAATAGTGAACTACCCCTGTCATCAATTTGCCATTTACCATGAACTAATTTATTACTTTTCCATATTAGTTAGTAGTAATGACTGAAGAGTTAATGATGTACTCTTTTTTTGTCCTGCATCAGTTCCTACATAGTTATGTATTACCTAAGGAACATTATTATAAAGTGTTACCAGAAAGCACCACAATGTGCGGCACGCAAAACGGCCCTAGCACCAACATGTGGCATTTTACACAAGCTCAAGCCGGTGCGTGATAATTCACAGCGTTACGTACCGCGGCCCATGATGAAAAGCAAAACTCCACACAGACAAACCCACAAAAATCTCCTGATGGAATGTGACCGCAAATACAGTCGATGTCCGAGAGCTCTGCCTCTCATCTGGAGCCTAAACAGACTTGTTCTTTTATGTGTGTGTGTGTGTGTGTGTGTGTGTGTGTTTCAAGCTGACCTAAGGGAGTAAAAGAGGAGGGAGGGAGAGAGAGAGAGAGAGAGGGTGACAAGGAACAATTTGTTCATATCTCTCCTCCATCTTCACATCAAGGACACCACAAGTCACTGCTGATGCTGCCGTCACCATGGAGACTCGCTCTAGTTGCCTTGGGCACCGTAGGGATAGCAGGTGATGAAAGCCCCACTTGAGCCACGTGTGGTTGAATTGACCTTTGACACTGTGCTCGTTGGTTCAGCAATCTCCAACCAGCCAGGTTTAAATGCTCCGCTCGTAGAGAGCACGCCGTAGGTCACATGAAAACATGTAACATACAGAGTGCTCATAAAGTAATATTTGTTCAGACCTCCAAATAAAAGTGTTTTGATGTTTGACATTTGAAGCGGCATGTTTCGTTAAACCTTAAGTATCTGTTTTCTCTTTGATGCAGTGGTTAATACCTGGAAAAGTAATAAATGTATCGTACATGTGACTTTCTTCAGTGAAACAAGAAAAAAAAATTATGAATATTTTTACTGTTCTTTTTTATATCATTAAAATGAAAGGAGAATCAGTCTGTTAATCTTACAGATGACACAGAAATACCATAAAAGTATCATAAAAGTGGTCCATATTAAGTATTGAGTGAGTTGAACTCAAGAACTGGATCAATCCGATTCATAAACAAATCATTTCAACTGGTTTTGTGAACTGGATTAAACAATCCAACAAAGAGATCAGATTTAAAAGAACGATTTGTTAACAAATCAAACGGTGCTACTTATCTCATGAACTCATGAACGAGGCAAGGAGTGCAAGGATGGATGTCAAGATTTTCAGTGAATAACAACTTGAATTTCATATATGGAGATGGATGCCTGCAAAAGAAATAAAGTATGGATTATATCACAAAACCAGTCGAAAACATGTTAAAAAAAAACAAAAAAAAAAAACATCTGGCACCAACAATCATGCCATGGTCCAAATCACTGAGATCACATTTTTCCCCCATTCTGATGGTTGATGTGAACATTAACTGAAGCTCCTGACCCGTATCTGCATGATTTTATGCACTGCACTGCTGCCACACAATTGGCTGATTAGATAATCGCATGGATGATTGTTGGTGCCAGATGGGCTGGTTTGAGTATTTCTGGGATTTTCACACACAACAGTCTCTAGAATTTACTCCGAATGGTGCCAAAAACAAAAAACATCCAGTGAGCGGCAGTTCTGTGGATGGAAATGGCTTGTTGATGAGAGAGGTCAACAGAGAATGGCCAGACTGGTTTGAACTGACAAAGTCTACGGTAACTCAGATAACCACTCTGTACAATTGTGGTGAGAAGAATATCATCCCTGAATGCTGTTCTGAGATGTGGGTTGGTGCTGTTTTGGCGGCACGAGGGGGACCTACACAATATTAGACAGGTGCTTTTAATGTTGTGGCTGATTGGTGTATATACTGTATATACAGGGTGGCCCAAAAAAAACACAGGGCCACTATGTTTGATTGCTCATATCTTAAAAATATATGAAGGCGTTTGCACGATTTTTGGTGTACTTCTACGACTTTTTGAAAACAACAAAATGACATCACTGTGATGTCATCGTTTGGCCCAAAGATACAGGGCCACATTGCAAAAGAGAAGCACCTAAGTTTGCTGCCATTGAAAACTCAGCTAAATAATTGTTTTAATTTTTAGTTATTTATTTATTTATTTTGCGCATTGTGCTTATTCACAAGATACGCATTTAGCGTGCAACTCGAGCCAAACCCGCGCAACGCCTAGTTGGATCAACTACACGTGCATTCGTTCCCGACTGAAGTTACAATCTTGAAATTCCCTCACAAACTAACACGCAAGAGAGTTTAATCCTGATAACATGTCAAGAAACAACATGAAAGAAAGTGTTTGCGCCTGTTTCTGCGCTCTATCTAGAACTCAAGCTCTGTTGTGCATTTGCTGCCTTCATTGATTCACAGATTTAAGTTATAATATTATATTTATGCTGTTGATGGCTTGTTTATCTCAGATACACAGTATATACTGTATATATGATGTGTTTGAAAATAAGTGATTACAAAAGCGCTTCTTCTATGTTCTTCTTCTAAAACATTGTCAGTGCATTGGTAATGTCTTGCAGTGTAGTTTATTTCTCGTAATATTTTTGTCAACAATGTTTGAAGTAAAATTGTTAAAATTATCCTCATAATCCCATTTTTGAAAACAGAATCAAATAACATCTCAAACATTTTTTGTGTGTAAATTTGTTGACGAGATTAACACCACATTCTGGACGTGTATTCAGTGCGGCTGGAAACATCATAACTTAAACTTAAAAGCATCAGACAATTGAAAAGCTTTCAGCAAAGGTAGGACAACTGTTTCTTTATTGTCTTTAGTGATATTTAGTCATGTTGAATATTGGAGTTTAACAATATTAACAGAATCTGACATCTGGAATATTTTTAGGTACATGAACATGTTACTGATGTATAATATCGACTGTATAGACCAGTAACACACAGAAATGTTAAACCAATGCAAAAAGTTTTGTATTTATTATTTTTGGAGGTAGGGCTGGGAGATATCGTGGTGACAATATATATCACTATATGTAAATATCCATGTGCACAGCGTAGGCTTATCTATCTGTGGGCAGGGCTTCACTTGAGACTGAGAGAACTGAAGAAACATGGATGGGGTTTTCCAGCATTGAACATCCTTCTGCGGCCACCCAAGCAAATGTAATGACCTTCATTGCGCATTTGGGGCTTTAAAAGCGCAGAACGTTTCACATGATTGTGGCGCGCGCTGTCTCTGGAGCGCCGAACCAATGAGAATCTAATGGCAAGTACTAATGACAATTACAACTAAAAATAATGGGAATTACTGAAAGAAACAATAGTGAAAGTGAAGCATTTTCCATTATGGACAAATCAATTATGAGAATCCATTGCTGTTTTTTTTTTTTTTTTTTTTTTTTTTTTGCATTGTGACATTATTTTCTTGACAATTAAGGACATCCACAAATCTCATTACTGCAATGTGGTGAAAAAAAGATACATGAATTAAAATTAAGTATTTACCTGGATTCACTCAAATATATATATATATATCTATATAATGATATATCTGTATAGCAATTTTCATTGCAGAGAAAGAAATTCTCCAGCATTCCAAGTTTGGACCGTCATCCTTCACAGCATAAGAAAAAAAAATTGCGACTTCACAAGAAATATTCTGTATCATGTGCTGTTTTCATCCTTATCATTGTGTGCATTTTTATTTATTTATTTAAGTGTAAATACTCTTTTAAATGCATCTGTCGGCAGGGGAGCGGAGAGCAGGACTGGAGTGGTTTGCTGTGTGAGGACATTCGGGGAAGGAAGAGTTATTCCTATATGGACCTCAGTGATAAGACTCTGTGTCTAATATGCACCACTGTATCCGAATCATAAAGGGACTTAGTGAAGGCTTTACAGTGCAATCCTCTATCCCAGCAGCCCTGCTCACCATTCCACCATAAATAACCCCCTACCCTACTGGTTAAGTCACCCAGATGAATTCAGAGAGGCTATAGATATTGTGGAGGGGGGTAATGTTTTTGTGTCGGGATGGCATAAATAAAGGTGGTAGACTGCTTGAGCATACTGCTTATATAGTATAGTGTTTTCTTGGTGCTTGACCTCTGTCTTACTGCTTTAATGCTGCAATAATGCTTTAAGAAGAAGGTGTTTGAAAGAAATGTTCCTTAAATAGGGGCAGGACAGAATTAGTCCTTGGACATATTGAGGAATGTTGCACATGAACACCCCTCAAATCTGAGAGGAGACATAAACTTTCAACATGGTAGAGGAGAATACACTTCCTGTAGCGAACGATGGGTCTTATTAATTTTTCTAAATGCAGCTACCTTGTTATCGCTTGCTTTGTTTGATGGCTTGTGACCATCCATCTTCCTCTGGATCACATCCCAGAGGTTTTCAACGGGGTTCAGCTTGATTGACCTGGCTGTGTGGCATGAGCATTGTCCTGCTGGAAAAATCAGTCCTCAGAGTTGAGAAACATTGTCAGAGTAGAAGGAAGCAAGTTTTCTTCCAGGATAACCTTGTACATGGCTTGATTCATGTGTCCTTCACAAAAACGAATCTTCCCGATTCCAGCCTTGCTGAAGCACCCCCAGATCATCACCGATCCTCCACCTGGTCATCTAATATTTAGAAGGAGACCTGGAGAGGCCTTCAAGCCACAGTGTCTCACACCCACTGTTAAATTTGGTGGAGGATCGGTGTTAATCTCGGGGTGCTTCAGCAAGCTTCTTTGTGAAGGACACAAACTTGCTTCCTTCTGCTCTGACAATGTTCCCCAACTCTGAGGATTGGTTTTTCCAGCAGGACAATGCTCCATGCCACACAGACAGGTCAATCAAGGTGTGGATGGAGGAGCACCGGATCAAGACCCTGTCATGGCCAGCCCAATCTCCAGACCTGAACCCCATTGAAGACCTCTGGAATGTGATCAAGAGGAAGATGGATGCCACAAGCCATCAAACAAAGATGAGATGCTTGAATTTTTGCATCAGGAGTGGCATAAAGTCACCAAACAGCAATGTGAAAGACTGGTAGAGAGCATGCCAAGACGCATGAAAGCTGTGACTGAATTTCAGGATTATTCCACCAAATATTGATTTCTGAACTCTTCCTCAGTTAAAACATTAGTATTGTGTTGATTAATAAATGAATATGAACTTGTTTTCTTTGCATTATTTGAGGTCTGAAAACACGGCATCTTTTTTGTTATTTTGACCAGTTGTCATTTTCTGAAAATAAATGCTCTAAATGACAATATTTTAATTTGGAATTTGGGACAAATGTTGTCAGTACTTCACTCAAACACATACCTATAAATAGTAAATCCAGAGAAACTGATAATTTTGTAGTGGTCTCTTATTTTTTTCCAGAGCTGTATATATATATATATATATATATATATACTCAGACCCCAGAGGGTTAAAGCATAAAATCATGAATTCTGTGATATTATGCTTTCATTCTGGAGCCCTGGCTTCAAAATTTACAGTTTTAATATTTTCCACCAGATGGCGCCATTTTTCATATGGATCAAATACATGCTTTTCCCCTATTCTCTGTTTGCTGTATTATAGAGCACTGCAGGCCAACTGAATAAATGATGCAGCTAAAATAGTGTGTGTGTGTTGGTATGGATGTCAAAGTGTGTTTTGCATGTGTGTATTGAGAAATGTGTGTGTGTGTGTGTGTGTGCGCGCGTGTAAAAACAACAGTGGCATTATGTAAACAAACTGGCATTTAAAGGGTTAAAATCCTGATTCAATTAATGAATATTTGGTAGTTATAATCAGGACTGATGTTGGTTAAAAAAATAAATTAATTGAAAGTGGAAAATAATATTAATATATAATAAATCAGGTTGCTATGTTAATTCTTGGTATTTTCCAAAAGTGTACAAAATTACTTAATTTGTCAGTAACACATTCAAAAAATTAAGCTGCTAACATCATGCTTTCTAAGAAAAATATTCAACGTGATATATATTGAATTTTAAGGGTGCTTAATATTTGTGTTTTGGGGGAAACTTTTATTTTTTTTCTTCTTACTGTCAAATGCCAAATGTACCCTTAATTATAGAATCATCCTCTATTCACTGATGTCGGCAGCTCAATGTGGTGGATGAACGCTAAAATGTGTCTCTTTGTGTTTGAGTCAAGAATTACCACATCGAAATGATTGTAGGAGTCTGATGTGGAATCGTAGCTTCTCCGCTGTGCTTGTTAAATATGGTCTGCATGGTTTGAAGAGGAACACTTATTTTCATTAGGTCAAGTGGGACTTGTAGTACACTGGGATTTTCTGCTCACGAGTGTACAACGCTTCTTCTCTAGCTTTTACTCTCCGTTTTTTCCCCATTCTCTGTTCCTGCTATTGTAGTCTTGCAGACAAGACACCATCATCTTCCATGCCATTCTTCTTACTTCAACTCTCTGAATCGTCTTTTTATTGCATGAAATAAGTAAGAGACATCCCTAAATACTTTTCAGAGAAAAGGCTTCAGTTAAATGTGTTTTATTGAGGTAGAAAGTACAGCCAGTTTTAATGTTCTTCAATGACGACACATCAAATACAGTCAAAAGCAGATAAATGCAGGAATTACCAGCTGAAACATACACAAAAGAAAGTAAATTAAATATATGTTTGCATTTCAGAAACTGTGAATGGTGCTTGCTTCAAGGATTTTTAAAACTTTGCTATGTGGTTGATACTGTAGATTGTTTTAGGCAGTTGCTTGAAGTAAGCCAGAAAATAGTCAAAAATAGCCAGTCTCCATGATTTCCTGGCCCATACATATGACTCTTACGGTCTATGTTTTTTTTTTTTGTTGTTGTTGTTGTTGCTTTTATTATCGTCCATTTCGAAAAACTAAACCCTCAATATAAGCAAGAGTTAGCAGACAGCACTAATTAAAGTGCACTGCGTAATAAAACATGACTGTGCAATGAACAAGCAATCTATAGAAGTTTCTCTGAGTTTTGTAGCATTCATCCATCCACTGTATATGCTAGAGTCCTCTTAAACATTGACTAAATTAATCCATAACAGATATACACATTTAAAACTGTTGCAAATCATGGTTCATGTCTGTAATGTAATTAAAACTAAGGGACCTTCGATCTTTCTTATGTTCGACCTAGAAATATGTTTGCCAGTATCTACCTGTGACTAATCAAGCTAGAAGAACCAGAACCAGCAAGAAGAATGGCAATTTATTTATCATAAACAGCCTCCTCATTGTAATAAATGAAAGTAAACATGACATATATACTGTATATATTACACACCGTTACAGTCATCAACCGCTCTTAAGGTCTTTAAAGTATTTAGACACTCAAATTATTATTGAGCGCCTGTCCTCAGTGAGACAGACTGTGGCTCCTATAAAAATAATTTACTCAGTACAAAGGCAACCAAATTGACTTTATGAGTAATTCTCATCACAATGGAACCTCTATTGTGTATGCATCTCTTTCTCTCACACATATAATGCATTGTGGGAATGATTTGAATGTACTCAATGGGCATTTAAGGGTGACACTCTATTAGAAATTATTAGGAACACTCATTGTGCTTTTCAACATCGAAGTAAAATCATGTCTGCCTTCGCACCATTGTGTCAGCTGTCACTGGGAATGACAAACAATTTTAAATATTTCAATTACTTTTCACCCCAAACTTTGGTAACAGTCTCAAGTTGATAATGGAAGTAAAACCCATTTGCCAGTACAATAACGGAGACTGAATTACATCTTGCTTTTGACATACAGTGTGTGTGGGGTTCTGATTATGCCAGCTGGTATGCCATGCTGTGATTTAGGCCTTGTCCATACTAATTCGTTTAAATTCTGAAAATAACATCATCGTTGTCCAAAGTATGGAGTTTTTGAAATGCTGTTTTTGGTGGCAGAACATGCCATTCTAGTGTGGATGAGAGGCAATATAGGTGTTTTCAAACCAAAACGTATAAGGCCACATCCACACTAATCCATTTTCGTTTGAAAACTCCGTTTTCAGTTTTCTAATGTCATCATTGACCAATGTATGCAGTAATGGAGAATGTTTTTTAAACACATTTTTGGAAGAGGATTTTCTTCTCTTTTCTCCCCAATTTGGAATGCCCAATTCCCAATGTGCTCTAAGTCCTCATGGTGGCGTAGTGACTTGCCTCAATCTGGGTGGCGGAGGACGAATCTCAGTTGCCTCCATGTCTGAGACCGTCAATCCGTGCATCTTATCACGTGGCTTGTTGAGCGTGTTACCGCAGAGACGTAGCACGTGTGGAGGCTCATGCTATTCTCCGCAGCATCAACTCACAACTCACCATGTGCTTCACCAAGAGCAAGAACCACATTATAGCGACCATGAGGAGGTTAACCCAATGTGACTCTACCCACCCTAGCAACTGGGCCAACTGGTTGCTTAAGAGACCTGGCTGGATTCGAACTCACGACTTCAAGGGTGGTAGTCAGCGTCAATACTCGCTGAGCTACCCAGGCCCCCCTGATTTGTCTATTTAAGCAACAAGAAAAGGGACACTGAACATAACATAATGGCACGAGAGACACTACAGAGATAATAGTTTAATAATCTATTTCTTTC
Organism: Myxocyprinus asiaticus; assembly: GCF_019703515.2. Lineage (NCBI taxonomy): Eukaryota > Metazoa > Chordata > Actinopteri > Cypriniformes > Catostomidae > Myxocyprinus > Myxocyprinus asiaticus. The sequence continues at coordinate 45,763,098 of NC_059369.1, forward strand.
TCTTTTTCTATTTCTCACTCTCCCATCTATTTCCAGAATAGATCCCATGATTCCTCAACATATCTGGGTTCCATCATCAGGCCATTACATCAACGGATTAAAATTACACATGAATCTTTTGCACAGCAAGTCAAGCCCTCAGTCTCTCAGGAATCTCATCCTACGGTACGTAGTCTTTGCCTCCAACCATGTAATCTCTCTTGAGGACACTACGGTGACACTGTGGTAATTGCTTTCTGCACTGCTCTGGTAAAACAGACCTTCATCTGCTGCAATGAAACAAGAGAGCACACCAACTTTCTCCAAACTGAAAACTCCTCCTCGAGAGACATCAGTGGGCATCTGAAGGACTACAGATCGATATCTATACTGAACATGAGATCAATATTTCATTTTCATGAGTTTTCTTTCATAAACAGAATCATTTGTGGGACGAATATTGCATATGGCAGCACTATTACTCACATTAACACACCACAAGACCAAAACTCCAAGTCGGTTATCAGCCCTTGTTGAACAACGGTACTCATTTGCCCTGTGATTACATGCTTGAAATGTGCTTTTGACAGCACTGTTTTCAGTTTCATTTCACCACTTTGAAAAGGACAGTTAATCGAATCTCACAGCCATCATGTTAATTGTGATGTGGAATCATTCACAGTCTTGGTTCATCATTGCTTCTGGGGAGAGTTTACAGAACAGCCCCTTTTGTGTGTGCTATTTCTGTGCAAAATCCTGCATCTTATTCACGGTGCACTCCACAATCCAGATTACCCAGGTGCTAGATGCACTTAAACAGTGCTAGGAGTATTTAAAGTGATTGTCATTCTTTTCAGTGCAAACACGCCTCATTTTCTATGCAAAATAGGCTGATTATAGAGTGCATCCGGAAAGTATTCACAGCGCTTCACTTTTTCCACATTTTGTTATGTTACAGACTTATTCCAAAATGGATTAAATTCATTATTTTCCTCAAAATTCTACAAACAATAGCCCATAATGACAATGTGAAAGAAGTTTGTTTGAAAACTTTGCAAATTTATAAAAAAAAAAAAAACATGTACATAAGTATTCACAGCCTTTGCTCAGTACTTTGTTGAAGCACCTTTGGCACCAATTACAGCCTCAAGTCTTTTTGAGTATGATGCTACAAGCTTGGCACACCTATTTTTGGGCAGTTTCTCCCATTCTTCTTTGCAGGACCTCTCAAGCTCCATCAGGTTGGATGGGGAGCGTCGGTGCACAGCCATTTTCAGATCTCTCTAGAGATGTTCAATCGGGTTCAAGTCTGGGCTCTGGCTGGGCCACTCAAGGACATTCACAGAGTTGTCCCGGAGCCACTCCTTTGTTATCTTGGCTGTGTGCTTAGGGTCGTTGTCCTGTTGGAAGATGAACCTTCGCCCCAGTCTGAGGTCCAGAGAGCTCTGGAGCAGTTTTCATCAAGGATGTCTCTATACATTGCTGCATTCATCTTTCCCTCGATCCTGAATAGTCTCCCAGTTCCTGCCGCTGAAAAATATCCCCACAGCATGATGCTGCCACCACCATGCTTCACTGTAGGGATGGTATTGGTTAGGTGATGAACGGTGCCTGGTTTCCTCCAGACATGACGCTTGCCATTCAGGCCAGAGAGTTCAATCTTTGTTTCTCATGGTCTGAGAGTCCTTCAGGTGCCTTATGCAAACTCCAGGTGGGCTGTAATGTGCCTTTTACTGAGGAGTGGCTTCTGTCTGGCCACTCTACCATACAGGTCTGATTGGTGGAGTGCTGCAGAGATGGTTGTTCTTCTGGAAGGTTCTCCTCTCTCCACAGAGAAATGCTGGAGCTCTGTCAGAGTGACCATCGGGTTCTTGGTCACCTCCCTGACTAAGGCCCTTCTCCCCCGATCGCTCAGTTTGGCCGGGCGGCCAGCTCTAGGAAGAGTCCTGGTGGTTCAAAACTTCTTCCATTTACGGATGATGGAGGCCACTGTGCTCATTGGGACCTTCAATGCTGCAGAAATTTTTCTGTACCCTTCCCCAGATCTGTGCCTCGATACAATCCTGTCTCGGAGGTCTACAGACAATTCCTTGGACTTCATGGCTTGGTTTGTGCTCTGACATGCACTGTTAACTGTGGGACCTTATATAGACAGGTGTGTGCCTTTCCAAATCATGTCCAATCAACTGAATTTACCACAGGTGGACTCCAATCAAGTTGTAGAAACACCTCATGGATGATCAGTGGAAACAAGATGCACCTGAGCTCAATTTTGAGTGTCATGGCAAAGGCTGTGAATGCTTATGTACATGTGATTTTTTTGTTTTTTATTTTTAATACATTTGCAAAGATTTCAAACAAACTTCATTCACATTGTCATTATGGGGTATTGTTTGTAGAATTTTGAGGAAAATAATGAATTTAATCCATTTTGGAATAAGGCTGTAACATAACAAAATGTGGAAAAAGTGAAGCGCTGTGAATACTTTCTGGATGCACTGTAGATGTGCCTTATTTACAAAACTCTGAGCTATTTGCCTGGTACAATTAAATTATTCAAAATCCAACTTGCAAAAAGTTTTCCCAAAAAATATGAGTAGCTTGAACAAAGATTTTTCTGTAAAACGAGTCCATAATTTTGTGTAAACTGAACAAAATTAGCCTAAACATATTTCTAGGAAGACTGTTTTGTTGATACCAAATTGACTGCTTCATAGGAAGCATTGGAATTGAATCTGTATATAAAAATATGTGTTGCAGTAACAATATTTCCCCAACTTGGCAAACTTAGTCAAACTATTTCATACTGAACTATGGAAGTTCCCAGCATTTTGTTGTTTACTATTAAAGGGTTACTGTTTTATTGTTTGCTGGCTTTATTAATGCTGTTGTTGTTTTTACGCAGAAATGCAGAGGTCAAGCTCACTTTCAAGGTTAAGGTCAAGGTCAAGGTTTCTTTATTAGTACCCAAGGGTAAATTTGTTGTGCAGACAGGAGATTCAGCAATCCATAGTTAAGACAAGACATCACAGCGATACAAATTCATAAGACATCAAAACATACTTTAAAACAAGCATCATTATTGTATCAAAATGGTATTAAAATAAAGTGCATCTACACACACACACACACTCACTCACCCCCTCAAAAGCTTAAAGTGCCATGCATGGTGAAGTGCATCATCTCAAACTAGTTTTATTTAATAGTGCAATGGCTGCAGGTACAAAATTATTCCTGTATTGTTTTGTTCTCCACCTAGGGGCCACAAACTGACAGCAGGAGCGAAGGACCTGAAATTCGTCTTTAAAAATAGAGCTTGTCTTATGCTACAGCTGTGTGGAGTAAAGAACTGATAGGTTGAGTTGAGACTCACCTATAAGCTTACTAGCCCACTTGACAGTTTGGTCAGTGAATTTTTGTTTTTCAGAGACAGGTTACCAAATCAAGACACAAGGGAAGAGGACAAGATTTATTCAATAAAAGCCCGATAAAAGATGGTCATCATGGTTTTATCAATGTGAAATCGGGACAGTTTTTCGGCAGTTTCAAGAACTGTTTCCGGTAACTAACCAAAAAGATCAGGGTCACATTCAGCCCCAACAAAACATAGCAAAACGTTTATTTAAATGGAAACAGTGGTGCGTTGAACACCCTGTTGTGTTACACAAGCGTCGCAACTATGGCAGCTGAGAAGGCCATTCTTTGCATTCTTTTCGAAGAATTTTCGGAGCCTGATGAAATCGGTTTAAATACGTGTTTAATACTATAAAATATGCTCGATGTTACAGTCACTGCCGTTGCCATCCAGAATAGCAGAGAACATCCCAATCGAGTGAAGGGATATGTGGAAACTGTGGTTCCTAATTATGGTGATCCAGCATTCGCCTCGCATTTCAGGATGACAAGGCAAACATTTCTTCAATTGTTGCATACACCAAGCTGCAGTGGACACATTTGTAAAGGACTTTAGTTGGATCCATTGTGTTCACTGCCTTTTTAATATGACGGGGTTTATATACACATCGTTGCTGATTCGGTAACACCTTTGATACATCCACCAAATGAGAGAAAACGTACCTCAAAGCCCGTTGCACATGGTTTCACACCATTTCAAGGAAACATATCGTTCAACCCGGAAAGCGTAGCAAAACGGTGCATGCCATTTTGAGCTTGAACGTGCCCTAGGATTTGCAGCATCAGTATTGTGTGGTCATGTTTAAGCGTGTGCACATAAACCACGTTATCAGTTCAAGGATGTGCTTTGTGTAGCTCTGTGTTAGAATGACAGATCTACTCTCAATGTTTGTGCTGGTTTGTTTGTTGACTAAATTGAGTGGCGTTCTTTACTGATTCTAAATGAGAGCTGTACTCCAAGAGTTCTTGGATTTACTGAAGCACTCCAACATGACAGCACGAGTGGGATGAGCCACATAGAGAAAAAACAAAGGATTTTTTATCTTGCCAGGGGAAGAAAAATACACAAACGCATATGCAAATAGATGCATCAGTGGACACATTCAGTGTGGTGTTGGTTGTAGTAAAGGCCTTGTGCATATCTCTAGCTCAGACTCAAAGTCAGAGACTCACTTTAATGAGAGACTGTCTTTTCCTGCTGTTGCTTCTCCTTCTCTTTATTTATTTCTGTGTCTCTCATTATCACATATATGCAGCACACACAGTAAACTACATGCAGGTGCTATTTCTACTTGCACGGCATGGTGGCTCAGTGGTTAGCACTGTTGCCTCACAGTAAGAACATCCTGGCTTCGAGTCCTGGCTCAACTGGACCCTTCTGTGTGGAGTTTGCATGTTCTCCCCATGTTCATGTGGGTTTCCTCTGGGTGCTCTGGTTTCCCCCACAATTCCAAAACATGCAGGTTAAGTGAATTGGAGACTTTAAATTACCCCGTAGGTGTGAGTGAGAGTCCCCCAGCCACTGGGGGTTGCATCAGGAAGGGCAACTGGGGTAAAAAATGTGCCAAGTCAAATATGCAGTATCATGTATGGTCCGCTGTGGTGACCCCTAATGGGAGCAGCCAAAAGAAGAAGAAGACATCAAATGCTTGGTTATAAGATCTAATGCATATGTAGTAAAGATAAATGAAAACTACCTTGTTTGTAATAGCAAAACAAAAAACAATTTGGCTTGATTTTAATGGCTCTGATTGGCTCCTTGATCAGAATCATGATCTTTTGTCTGCCTCTCTTTGTGACTAATTTCCATTCATGCCATGACTTTTTGAACTACACTTTTGGCATGATTGGCATGAATGCTTTCAGTTTATTCTTTCATTTGCTGACTGTTTAACTGCTCTGTTTATCATCCCACCTCATACGAATGTTCTTTAATGTTGGCGTTTTTGTTGGAGATTTATGAAGATGCTTTCAGCTATTGTCACTCAGTCTACTGTCACTAACATGTGGAGTCAAACTTGCATGTCTCCATGATGGGGTGCTGGATTGACGGCTTTGTTATATAAATAGTCCTCAAAAACATGCAAAGTGCATGTTTGATCCAACTACAGGTGCTCTTACAAAATCAGGTCTGTGCTGACTTTTAAAGGCCCCTTAATTCCAGTGAAAACAAATCTTGATGCTACAATGACATTCGAAAAGAAAAGGAAGAGAAGTGAGGTTGAATCTTTTGAATATTTAGGACAGTAATTTTAACTAACATCAAAGCTAATCGAATCAATGCTCTTGCCTCTGAATGCACTGTGATTCTGTGAGAAATCTGCATTCTGTTGTCTTAGATAATGAAGTTTGAGGCCATTCTCACCCTGCTGGCCAGTTTTATTTAGCTGAATGTGAAGTGCATTCTAGCTTTGCTTTTGCTTCACTTGAGGAGACAGAACATCACCAACCAGCTGTGAGCTCACATGCCAAACCATATGCTGTTACATCGCACAAAAACTGTGAAGCTGATGTACTTTAATTTATCTGAAAGGCCTGCAGGAAACTTCTGCTGAGTGTGTGTGTTCCTCTCTTCATTAAAACTAGTCTCAGCATTCAGTGTTTTGCTCTGCCAGCACTATTAAAATTCTAAAATCTCGTCTTTTCTCTTTTGAAATGGTCTTTTATTTCTCAGCTCTGTCACTCAGACAGCTCAAGTAGTTACACATGCGTATGTAGCAGGATAGACTGGAACATTCCTGTTCTATTGATTTGTGACATACCTCTTTTTATTGCAGGTCTCAAGTCATACCCCGCCCACGAATGTGTATGTACGTATGTCAGACTACTTAGTGTTCATAAAACAGTAGGGCGAGAAATACCTCATTACTACATCACATATTCGAGTCACAGGACAATGTCCACATCCCTGGACAGGGCGGACTTAGCACTAGGCAAAGTTGGGCAACCGCCTAGGGCCCCTAAATTCTGAGGGCCCCCTAAAAATACAAATTATATATTTTGATTATTATTAATGCAAAATAACATACAGTATGCTGAAAATATCCCTGTTATAACACAGATATGATTAATATTGCTGTTATTTTCAGCACAGTCAATGGAAGCGACCCACTCAGATCAGGCCTTAATGGAATATTCCAAGGTTTTACACAACTAAGCAAGTTCGTGGAGGTACTCGAGTGCTCCAGCTTCAGCACACGGCCATGCTTTCAGGGTTTAGATAATGTTACCTCTGCGCTGAGCTCTGGTCACACGGCCACGTTCTAGATCCGCGAACCACAATTTTTATGAACTGCACGTAAAACAAAAGAGCATCAGAAACTGATGTGATCATTTACAATGTGAGGTATTATACTTTTTGCCCTGAAAGTCTGTGAATGTCTAGATGCTTTACTTCTAGAGCATGAGTTTAAGTAGCAGTGAGCTTGTGATTGACTGGTTGCTTTAGGCAACTCTTCTGACTGATCTGGTAGTTCGGTTCATCTGGTAACAAAGTTTTGTTTAAAATGTACCATGCTGCTACAATGAGCACCTCTGAGAAAGGACTAATCTAAAACTTTTTTATTAGATTTGCCAAAGCTTGCAAAGTTTATGGCGTTTAAAAGAAACTAAAGATTGTCGTTGAAGAAAATTGTGTGATTAAGTGATTATTTGAATGAGCTACCACTTTTTTTCATGGCATGCCACAATAAATAATAAAATAATAACAATGACAAGGACTCCATTCCTGAACTTTGCCTAGGGCCCCAAATCACTAAATCCGCCCCTGTCCCTGGATTAAGTGTGTCTGGGAATGTATATGGGAATTTAGTTTTCAGGAAATTCATCCTCACTAAAGGTGTCTGATTCGTCACTCGTGTCACAAAGAAATTTCCTATTTGGCCTAAGAAGACATTTGAAGGGGAAAAATCAGTAATGATGAGGTTCCTAAAACTTTTTCAGCAGTTGTCATTGATCATTTAAAGGCATAGTTTACCCAAAAATGATCAAGTAAAATTGTCATTTACTCACATTCGGGTTCTTCCAAACTTGTATTCCTTAAAATCAATGGAACACAAAAAGATATTTAAGGCAGGTTGGTAGGGTCTGACTGCCTCAGTCATCATTCACTTTCATTGTATGCAAAAAGGCATCTCCTTTTGAATTCCACAGGGAAAAATGTTATACGGGTTTGGAAGAACATGAGTGTGATTTAAATAATGACAGAATTAAAAATTTTCACCCAAAAATGAAAAGTTTCATATATTTACCCTCATGATGTTCCAACCTTGTAAGGTCCTTTCTTCCATTGTCTTCAGTCACTTTTCACTTTTTTTCACGTACAATGAAAGTAAAAGGTGACTGAAGTCCCTAACATTATGCCACACATTTCATTTTGTGTTCCATGAAAGAAAGTCACGTAGGTTTGGAATAAAATATGGGTGAGTGAATGATTGTCCCTTTAAGCATTAGATGAGCAAAATAATGTGTTTTGGGTATAGTATAGCTCATAACCCCATCTACCACCATTTATAGAGGAAATAATGAGTCTTGACTTACGATCTTTTGGGCTTCTTAGGCACTTCAACGTCAATGTGTGTAAATCTGAAGTGTCCTCAGCCCTACTGTGGTTAGCTCTTGCTTCAGCATATGTGTCCGTAAAAAACAAATACATTTAGGAACACAGTGTAACCATCTGGAAACTTTGAAATTGAAATTTCAAGTTACCTGCAGTTCCTATGATGCGTATGTTGTACTTTGCCCAGTCTGCTTCTGGAGTTAATTGTTTTTTAACAGCCTTGCTGACGCATTCAGTCCTACCGATTGGCCAAAAGCATTCTTCTCTTTCTGGCCAGTGATCCAGCATGCGGGGATAACATCAATGACATTCCTTCCACTGGCTGTATACTCATCAGTGAACTCCACTACACTATAAAGGGACATTCTGAACCATTAAAATATAGAGTCAGTAATCATACAGCTGAGGCAAAGCCACATACACATCAGGCATAGGCAGAAGAACAAGTTTGTGTTTTGTTTTTTACAGATCTGCCACTGGAACAACAAATAACTGGCCAGTAAGTCCTGAGACAACAGTAATTCCCAAGTTTGAAGAATTGATAGGGTCGTCAAAAAACATGTTCCTGTATTAAAAAAAACAAAAAAAAACTCACATACTGCAAAAATGTCTGCTGTGGGAGAGACCAAAACATTTCTAACAAGGGCAACTCTGCCATCAATCTCAAAGCAGTTGTTTCCTGAAGAACAGGAGATGATCATTCCTTTGTATTGGCATTGCTTAAACTGTGTGCATGTGGAAAATCCTGGTGGAGTTGGTCCAAAGAAATATGGTTGTTTAAACCGTTCTTCCAATGTTGAACTTCCTTTTGTGTGTGTCTGTTAAAAGTTTGTCTCTCACCCACACATCTTTTGAGGTCTCCTAACCATCTTTTTCAAATGTCTGTAAGGGGGTTCAGTGGAAAGGAGGAGGCGAGAACCGGCTTGACAACTTAAATAATAATTTAATAAATAACTTAACCAAAAACACACAACCATAAACACACAGTACAGCTGCCTGTAATTCTCTCTCTCGAACTGTCGTCCCCGGCCGCCTTTATCCCTCGCGTGCCCCATCAGGCTGATTGGGGACTGGGCGTGCATCATTCCAGCCCGGCCCCGCCCTCCTCAGCTCTACACTCCTCCTGGTGTTGCCTCAGGCCGGGGAGCCCCCGCCATGACGTACATCCCCCCTTTCTCTCCGGGGGGCGTGCCTTGCGCCCCGACTGCCGGCAGGTCATCCCTGCCTTCCTCGACCTGGGAGGAGACAGGAGGGGAAGAACAACAACAACAAAACAAAATAGGCGAAGGAAAGGCCAACACGGAGCGACAGAGAGAGAGAGAGGAGAGAGAGAAAAAGAAACTCACCAGTTCTCTGATGCGCCATCGCGTGGTCCTCAATCACTCCACCCTCTCAGGCGGACGCCAGATGCTCCTCCCCGGGCGGACCGGAGTCAGACCTCCGACCCCCAGCGGACAGAACACCCCTCCGTGTTCCCAGCGTCCCGTGGGGACACTCTTCCGCCCCTGGCGGCGGACCTACCACTCCAGGCGGTCGGGGAGTCGCTTCCCTCCTCCCCCCGCGGGCGGCGGTCTTCTCTCAACCCCTCCGCATTCCCGGGGGATGGCAGGGCACTCCTCCGCCCCCGGCAGCGGCTCCCTCGCTCCAGGCGGTCGGGGAGTCCAGTCCCCACTCGCCTCGCGGACGGCGGCCGTTCCCTGTGTCCGAGGTGGTCGGGCTACTCCGTCCCCCGTCGGATGGCAGCGGCGCACCCCTGGGTGGATGGCAGTGTCGAGGACTCTGCGACAGGAATCCCTCCTTCTTCCCAGGTTTCGGCACCAGTGTAAGGGGGTTCAGTGGAAAGGAGGAGGCGAGAACCGGCTTGACAACTTAAATAATAATTTAATAAACAACTTAACCAAAAACACACAACCATAAACACACAGTACAGCTGCCTGTAATTCTCTCACTCTCAAACTGTCGTCCCCGGCCGCCTTTATCCCTCGCGCACCCCATCAGGCTGATTGGGGACCGGGCGTGCATCATTCCAGCCTGGCCCCGCCCTCCTCGGCTCTACAATGTCCTAAATAATTATCAAATGGAAAGCATGATGCGGAGTCAAGAGCAATGCCAAATGTACAAGACTATGTGTGTTATATACAAAAAATTGAGACCCATAGATTTTGGCAAAGTTAGTTACAAAGCATTTCAGTAACTTTTCAGCATAATCACAATAGTCATTTCACAGACCAGGACTCAAAAGAATTCGTATGGAATCAGATTAAAAAGTTTTTATATAAACACCTAGGAAATGTATTAAACAACACAACAGGGCCAGTATATAACAAAAACTGCCTAAACTCTGTGGCCTTCCATTGGCAATATTCATAAAGTGACCGTGGCTTTCTTGAGAAGTAATTTCAAGTTATCAGATACAACAGAAAGAACACTTGAAATCCTACACGTTAAGGGTCTCTTGACCCACAGTGAAACAAGTTTACGGACAATGCCTAAACAAATGCATATAATCAAGTACAAAAGATGGAACTAAACCTACTCCCGAAGAGGTGATATCTCACGATGGTGTTCCTCATCTAACATTTTATCAAACTGGGCATCTGTTCTCAGGGCTGCTTCCATGTCTGGGTACACTGTTTGTCCACTTAAATGAACACCATGTTGCACATTTGAGAAAAGCTCTTACTGGAGCATCACACATAAATGCATCAGGCAGGGGAACACTGTAATGTTTCTCATTGAAGTACAAGCCTTCCTTTGTGATTCTTTTAAATTCCTCCACAACATCTTTCATGAACTCATGATACTGGATTGGATGGGCCAGCATACAGGCTTATCATAAACACATCTGATCTAGATAGCTCCATCATTTTACCAAGTATGGGCCACAACTGTGCATTGGAACATTTAAAAAGAGGTATTCCATCAACATTTAGTCTTCGAGTTAAGGTGTCTGTGAGTTCATCTTGTGCATTGGTCAGCTCTGCACATTGCATTACAAAGGCCAAAATTATAGTAACTTCCACTCCCCATTTTTTGACTTTGCAGTCTTTTAAAGTAGACATAAGAGTTCTTGGGTCCTTTGGTAAATTAAGACCTTCATTTACATGTATGTTTAGTAATTCTGACAAAGCTGACAGAGATATTCTGACTAGCCGCCCATTCAGCCAATTTTGTCTTCATGTCAAGCTGAGGCTCCATTTCCTCTTCGTCAGAATCTTGAAATGAGTCATGTGTTTCATCAGTATCCAATGTCAAATCCAACGAGCCCAATTCATAGATATCAGAATCCTGCTCAATGTCTACTCTTTGCTCAACCACGTCATCAAGAACTTCAAGAGTATCCACAGCCAAGCTCATTAAATGTTCTTGCACTTTTGTTTTGATTCGTCGCTGTGTAGTATGTGAACATGCACCGTAGCACTCCATTATCTAAAAACAAAACTGGGGATAATTTACAATTAGTGTATAAATATATGGTATAGCATTAGACAATGATCTACATACAGTAATGGAATGAATATTCCAGGTTCAACAAAAGTTTAGCTCAATCAACATGATTTGTGGCATAATATTAACTACCACAAAAAAAAAAAAAAAAAAATGTATATATATATATATATATATATATATATATATATACACAGGTGCATCTCAATAAATTAGAATGTCGTGGAAAAGTTCATTTATTTCAGTAATTCAACTCAAATTGTGAAACTCGTGTATTAACTAAATTCAATGCACACAGACTGAAGTAGTTTAAGTCTTTGGTTCTTTTAATTGTGATGATTTTGGCTCACATTTAACAAAAACCCACCAATTCACTATCTCAAAAAATTAGAATACATCATAAGACCAATAAAAAAAACATTTTTAGTGAATTGTTGGCCTTCTGGAAAGTATGTTCATTTACTGTATATGTACTCAATACTTGGTAGGGGCTCCTTTTGCTTTAATTACTGCCTCAATTCGGCGTGGCATGGAGGTGATCAGTTTGTGGCACTGCTGAGGTGGTATGGAAGCCCAGGTTTCTTTGACAGTGGCCTTCAGCTCATCTGCATTTTTTGGTCTCTTGTTTCTCATTTTCCTCTTGACAATACCCCATAGATTCTCTGTGGGGTTCAGGTCTGGTGAGTTTGCTGGCCAGTCAAGCACACCAACACCATGGTCATTTAACCAACTTTTGGTGCTTTTGGCAGTGTGGGCAGGTGCCAAATCCTGCTGGAAAATGAAATCAGCATCTTTAAAAAGCTGGTCAGCAGAAGGAAGCATGAAGTGCTCCAAAATGTCTTGGTAAACGGGTGCAGTGACTTTGGTTTTCAAAAAACACAATGGACCAACACCAGCAGATGACATTGCACCCCAAATCATCACAGACTGTGGAAACTTAACACTGGACTTCAAGCAACTTGGGCTATGAGCTTCTCCACCCTTTCTCCAGACTCTAGGACCTTGGTTTCCAAATGAAATACAAAACTTGCTCTCATCTGAAAAGAGGACTTTGGACCACTGGGCAACAGTCCAGTTCTTCTTCTCCTTAGCCCAGGTAAGATGCCTCTGACGTTGTCTGTGGTTCAGGAGTGGCTTAACAAGAGGAATATGACAACTGTAGCCAAATTCCTTGACACGTCTGTGTGTGGTGGCTCTTGATGCCTTGACCCCAGCCTCAGTCCATTCCTTGTGAAGTTCACCCAAATTCTTGAATCGATTTTGCTTGACAATCATAAGGCTGCGGTTCTCTCGGTTGTGCATCTTTTTCTTCCACACTTTTTCCTTCCACTCAACTTTCTGTTAACATGCTTGGATACAGCACTCTGTGAACAGCCAGCTTTTTTGGCAATGAATGTTTGTGGCTTACCCTCCTTGTGAAGGGTGTCAATGATTGTCTTCTGGACAACTGTCAGATCAGCAGTCTTCCCCATGATTGTGTAGCCTAGTGAACCAAACTGAGAGACCATTTTGAAGGCTCAGGAAAACTTTGCAGGTGTTTTGAGTTGATTAGCTGATTGGCATGTCACCATATTCTAATTTTTTGAGATAGTGAATTGGTGGGTTTTTGTTAAATGTGAGCCAAAATCATCACAATTAAAAGAACCAAAGACTTAAACTACTTCAGTCTATGTGCACTGAATTTATTTAATACACGAGTTTCACAATTTGAGTTGAATTACTGAAATAAATGAACTTTTCCACGACATTCTAATTTATTGAGATGCACCTGTATATATATATATATATATATATATATATATATATATATATATATATATAGACTCATCCCTGCTTACCTTTAAAAAAAAAATAAAATAGAGGTTAGTGAGGCACTTTCAATAGAAGTGAGTGTGGCCAATTTTTGGAGGGTTTAAAAGAAGAAATATGAAGCTTATAACTTTACAAAATCACTTTAATTCATCTGATAAAACTTGTATACAATTTGAGCTGTCAAGTTCTTTAAATTGGTGTTTTGTGTGGTTGTTTTAGGATTTGATGTCATTATTGTCATGGCAACAAAGATATAACTTTACACAGAAAAGGTTACAAAGTGATTTTATCACACTAAATCATGTTAACATGTTTTTGTTTGTTTTTTTACATATACGGATTGGCCCCATTCACTTCCATTGTAAGTGACTCACTGTAACTCAGATTTTTGCTTTTTTCAAAAAAATAAATAAAAAGGAGGGTCAAGTCAAGATTCGTTTTTGTGGTAATCAACATTATGCCACAAATGCTGTCCATTGAGCTTAACTTACTGTAACTAATTGAACCCAGAATATTCCTTTAAACATTTATAGAGCAACACCAATTTGTCACTGCTCATCACATCACTGACTAGTAGAATTTCAATTTTCAATGTACTATATAGCACAACTGAATGGAAAGTAAATTGTAGTGCAATACATTAAAGCTAAGCTTCCTTTCCTATTTACCATCTCCTGATGTGGCCACTAAAAATGTGTGAGATTTCTGCAGCGGTAGTGGCAAGGATGGACACCAAGGCCAACAGCATTTTTTGGAAGAAATGCTTTAACAACTGCCTCTAAAAGCACTCACTCTGGGCTACAAGCAGGAAAAGACCAGGCTTGTTTTGGAGCTACGGAATCGACAGGCCAGGCAGTGAGGGCAGGTCAAGTCCAAGACCAAACAGGCAGAACTTGGAAGGCAGAGGAGGTCATAAACCAGGCGGTTTCAAGACTGAAGCATCTAGAGATTGTTGGAAGAACACAGCCAGGAAGAACAGGCCTTGGATGGGGGGTGGCTCCCAAACTGTGGTCAGCAGCCTCCCGAAAATGGAGGAAAGCAATGGTAGTTACGGAAGTAACTAGGATAGAAGAGGAAGGGTATAAGTTTAGGGCAGTCAACCAGCAGCAGCAAGGGTGCTGGACCATATGGGAGGGGACATCTGATAGAGTGTTAGGATGGGCTGACCTGTGGAAGGTACCCCTTTCTACTTTGGGGCCTGTATTTTCAATATAGTCTTTCTAAAGTATTTATTTTTGATTGTTCATAAGAGGAAATACTCTACTTGTCAACTTAGAAATAATGCAATTATTGAGAGGTGATACAATTTTGACTAATTTGACATTTAAGTGATATTGCACAAGGGTGTGCTCATTTCTGTTGTATACTGTATTAAGAAATTAATAATGAAACATTGAACGCAGCAGAACTACTTTGTCGAGCGGAAGGTGTTGTCAGTCTGAGATACGATCAAATTGAGCATGTACTGTAGGTCCCATGTGAGACCAACTTAAATTCTATTGGAATTTCTGATTTTCCCTGAATATGCTAAAAAATGTATGCAGTTAGGACAGTAAAGGAAAAAAAAACATTGATAATTCAAACAAAATGAAACAGCACAACAGAAAACACTCCGTCTATTGCATTTGCATTTAATAAGCAGTTTTGTCGATCAGATCCTAAAAATCCATGGTATGCTTATGTTTATAAAGGAACAATCAACCAAATTCGAGCATTTCAAAAGGTTTAAAGGTATAAAGATGTATTTGAAGCATTAAATATTTTTGCCCACACAGATCCTATCATCCAATATGGGCATACCTATTTGTGACCCACAATGTTAAACCTACATGGGACCCATATAATTTGCCCATTTTCAGCCCATGCCTACATGGAACCCATGCCACCTGGATATAACCCACATGGGGCCTAGATATCAATGTTGGCTTGGATCGCCCAGAATAGATTTCAATTTGCTTTTAACATTATAAAAGATCTCAAAACCTCATGAAAGTTTTCTAATTGCAAAAGTGATTTGGTTTATCTGAGGAAAATTCAATTAGCAGTTCCAAGTGCATATCAGTAATACTTTTGCAGTGTTATTCAGATTTACCTTTTGTCTGACTTTTGTCCTATTTAACTTTCTTACAAGTTCCTACAATGATACCACTCACAATAAAGCTGTTGGGTATTTATAACTGTTGACACCTCATCCTGATTCAGTGGCGTGGTACCTGAGTGTACTCATTCATAGACCTCTTAGAATGAAATTACTCCCTGCAGGTCTACAATGCTAAATACTGTAGGTACTGCACTGAAAATAGTCTGCTCTTCAAGTATTATGCAAGTTTCAATTCATCTTTTTACCATATCAAATGAGCAAATCAGGCTGCCTGATCCTACACTGAGCCTCTGAAACCTCCTTCGCCTTACGTAATTCAATTTGACATCATTTGTGTGAGTGGGTGAAAGGCTGTTAGGCTTTAAAATAGATTTAGACATTTATTTTTCTCCATCTTTCTCTGCTTTTCTCTCTTTTTCTGAAAACAGGTGAGATATGAGCTCAGGTATCTTTCCTCAGGTGTAGGCTGTGTGCTACTTTCTGTATATTATATAGAGTTTTAAATGTAACTGAACCCAGTGACTGGACATGCATTTTGCATTTGTTGTAAGACAAGGTATAAATATATTTAGTTGTTATAGAAACAATCTGCCTACAAGTGATTTCTTAAATCAGGTAATTTGAGCAAAGAACTGTAAGTTAAATGCTACACTATTGTAAGATTTTAGTCCACTTGCAATGCTAGTCAAGATCTCTTGCACCAAAAAGGTCATAATGAGCACTGTAGAGCCGAGGAGGGCGGGGCTGGGCTGGAATGACACACGCCCGGTCCCCAATCAGCCTGATGGGGCATGCAAGGGATAAAGGCGGCCAGGGACAGTTCGAGAGAGAGAGAATTACAGGCAGCTGCGCTGTGTGTGTGTGTTTATGGTTGTGTGTTTTTGGTTAAGTTGTTCATTAAATTATTATTCAAGTTGTCAAGCCGGTTCTCGCCTCCTCCTTTCCACTCCAGGCGGTCGGGGAGTCCAGTCCCCACTCGCCTCGCGGACGGCGGCCGTTCCCCACGTCCGGGTGGTCGGGCTACTCCGTCCCCCGTCGGATGGCAGCGGCGCTCCCCTGGGTGGACGGCAGTGTCGAGGACTCTGCGACGGGAATCCCTCCTCCCTCCCGGGTTTCGGCACCAGTGTAAGGGGTTCGAGGGAAAGGAGGAGGCGAGAACCGGCTTGAGAACTTAAATAATAATTTAATGAACAACTTAAACAAAAACACACAACCATAAACACACAGTACAGCTGCCTGTAATTCTCTCTCTCTTGAACTGTCATCCCCGGCTGCCTTTATCCCTTGCGTGCCCCATCAGGCTGATTGGGGACCGGGCGTGTGTCATTCCAGCCCGGCCCCGCCCTCCTCGGCTCTACAAGCACATTTACTTGCACGTTCTTACACCGATTATGCTTAATAGGCCGACACTATGTGTGGTCATGTAAATACATTAAACGGCTTTCCTTAATCAGTGTAAGGCCATAAACGGCTAAAGCATAAACCAATCGACACAATTTTGCGTTGCATGTAAACACGTCAAATGTCTTGTATGCACGGTTTTGGATTTTTTAAACAAGCTTGTGATAAATAAATACATAAAAAATAAAACAAATTTAGCAGATTAAATCATCTGCTTGGCACCCCAGTAATCTATGTCAATCCACTACATAAATAATGGCAAGCTTTGAACAAGGGGGAGGGAGTTTGACGCACCTGGGGCATGTTCAATCTCAAAACGGTGTGCACTGTTTTGCTACAGTTTCCGGGTTGAATGACATATTTCCTCGAAATGGTGTGAAATGGGCTTTGAGATACGTTTTCTCTCGTTTGGTGAGTGTTGGCAGAGGTGTTACCCAATCAGCAGCGACGTGTATATAAACCCCGTCATATTAAAAAGGCAGTGCACACAATGGATCCAACTAAAGTCCTTTACAAATGTGTCCACTGCAGCTTGGTGTATGCAACAATAGAAGACATTAGAAGAAATGTTTGCCTTGTCATCCTGAAATGCGAGGCGAATGCTGGATCACCATAATTAGGAACCACAGTTTCCACATATCCCTTCACTCGATTGGGATGTTCTCTGCTATTCTGGATGGCAACGGCAGTGACTGTAACATCGAGCAGATTTTGTAGTTTTAAACACTTATTTAAACCGATTTCATCAGGCTCCGAAAATTCTTCGAAAAGAACACAAAGAATGGCCTTCTCAGCTGCCAAATTATTTAGTTCAACTAAATAAACCTTTTTGCTACTTTTGTCTGGGCTGAACATGCCCCACATATTTAGAGGAGTCACATGAGGTTCAAATGAGTCACATGATTAGTGACATGATACTTAGATGAGTCACATGATGCTTTATTTCCTATATATACCCAAAATGGCTGCATCTAGTGTGTCTGTAACAAACTCCCAGAAGGAAGTGCTAGGGAAGGGAAGTTAAGCACTGTAAAAGTGCTGTGGAGTCAAACAAAATGCACTGGATATTCAAATCAGACGCCAAACAATTGTTCAACAACATTATTAGTTTTGAATGTACAGATGCTATCTGAGGGAGTCTGCTCGCTGGACTGTTGAAAGGAAAAACTCACAAGCGTTTCAAACACCAGATGACTGCAGCGGACTGGACTGAGTGATGGACTAGACACTGGGACAAACAAGTATTTAGCTTTTTCATTTCTTATGGTTGGTTTAAGTTGCATCATTTTGGCTGTTCTCAAGTGAATCATGAACTGCTTGTCTGCATTGTGAACTGACTTATGAACTGCTCGTTGACTTGCAAAGCAAACTATGAACTGTTGAGTGAATCGAGTCTGAACTGTCTGTTTTTGGAAACTGATTTAAATGTTTGAATAACTAAGAGAACTGAATTGTGAATTTTTGTTGTTTTCAAACAAAGGAACCAAATCATGAACCGAGTATTTTAGGGAATCAAAATCACATTGTTTGAAGTGACTTATTGACTTTTTTTTTTTTTCTCCCTCTAAAAAATGTGCAATTGAGAACTAAGTTTTTGTTATTGATTATTCTTTATTTTCTTAGCAAGAATAGCAGTGCAATTAAGAATTGGTCTTGCTGTTTTATTAATATTTCACCTTTAGACTTTGCAGGTTCACTTTACACTGAATTAATGACTCCTATGTAAGGTTGACTGATTTCATCTACTTGGCACCCCAGTAATCTTTGTCAATATGCTACAAGTTGATTTTTGGGAGTAATCAGCAGATTGGTGTGCATGTAAACAAGCTCAATGTAGTTTAACATTATTATTTTCTACCCTCGCTTACCCTTAGAAGTAAACACGTTGTTTTTGTTACTGTACCTACAAGACTTCTATTTGTACAGTAATGGCATTGCTAATTACAGTATATTAGTGTATATACATATACTGTGTGTACATTTTAGACTCCCAAACATTACTTCTGCAAATAGAAAAGATTAGAATAGAAGAACAGGGAGCCCTGCAACAGATGTCATGCCCCCACAGAGTCCCCACTGAACATTGTGTCAGTCTGAGATTACATAAAGAGACAGAAGCAATCGAGACAGCTGAAATAGATATAAGAACAGGGAGCCCTGCAACAGATGTCATACCCCCACAGAGTCCCCCACTGAACATCGTGTCAGTCTGAGATTACATAAAGAGACAGAAGCAATCGAGACAGCTGAAATAGATATAAGAACAGGGAGCCCTGCAACAGATGTCATACCCCCACAGAGTCCCCCACTGAACATCGTGTCAGTCTGAGATTACATAAAGAGACAGAAGCAATCGAGACAGCTGAAATAGATAGAAGAACAGGGAGCCCTGCAACAGATGTCATGGACCCCACAGAGCCCCCACTGAACATCGAGTCAGTCTGAGATTACATAAAGAGACAGAAGCAATTGAGACAGCTGAAATAGATAGAAGAACAGGGAGCCCTGCAACAGATGTCATGGCCCCCACAGAGTCCCCCACTGAACATCGAGTCAGTCTGAGATTACATAAAGAGACAGAAGCAATCGAGACAGCCGAAATAGATAGAAGAACTGTGGTGAATTCTCCAAGAAGCTTGATCATCCTATCTGCCAACAACCAAGAAAAACTGTGTCCAGGTGTATCTAGGAGAATTGGGGCTGTTTTAAAGGCAAAGGTGGTCACATCAAATATTGATTTAGCTTTTTTATGTTAACTGGACTTTGTATGACATTAAGTGATAAATGAAAACTATTTATGTCATTATTTTTGAAGACATCCTCACTATGCAACATTTTTCACCAGTGCCTAAAACTTTTGCACAGTACTGTGTGTGTGATATATATAATATATACATACATATATACATACATACATTCACACACACGTAACACAGGGTTTGAAATTAACTTTCTGACTCACCGGCCACTGTGGCTAGTGGTTTTCCAAGGTTACTAGCCACTCAGGATTTTCAGTTCAGCAGGACACAGGCCTAATGGTTTAAGTAACTTATAAATATCCAAAGGCAAACCCCAGTTAGAACAGGAGTAGGACAGAACTGGAGGAAGTTTCAACCCCTATTGCCTATGAAAGTTTACCATTGTTTAACAGTGGCATTTGTAATGACAAGGCCATTATGTAAGATCATGGGTGACTTCACATTACTGTGGTTAGGTTAATGTTGATAGTCTTTTCTAAAAAAACTGTTTTTGTTATGAAAAAGCTAATATCCTTAACACATTTAGAAACATTTAACTATAACTTGTATAGTTGAAGCCTAATAAAAATAAAGTGTAATAGATTCGCCCTAATAGATTTAATATGAAAGTTATCAGTTAGTGTTACTGCATTAATATATATATATATATATATATATATAAGTTAGGATTATGATGTGTATTTTAAAAAACTGATAATGTATTTGCCTCCACTTTACCTCGTCAGTGCTGTTTATAATGTATGTGCTGTGTAGCATTTTGAGAGGTTTGACTTCCTCCATATAGCGCTTTATACTAGAATGTTCTCTGAGTTCAAATGGGTCACATAAGTTTTGTTTTCCACCGGCCGTTGCAATATTGAGTGATGCACGACTGAATCATGCAAGTTTCACGCTACGCTGTACCAAAGCTCTGGGGATCTACCTCTGGATAGATGCGCTGCGACGGTTCACACGAAAGCACGCTTCATTCGCCCCGCACAGATGCGCGTGTAAGTTGTGAGAGGAATGAATACCATTAATTTTCCCTCGGCAGCAGCTCCGAGTCGCCCAACATTCACAGAATTTTTAATGCAGGATAAACCCTGAAAAAGCATCACCCGCCAAAGTGGCTAGTAAGAGTGGCAGAGTTACCCGCCACGGCTGTTTTTTTTTTTTTGTGTGTTTTTTTTTTTTTTTTTTTCTTTTCTGGATGCCATCTCTTTAGATTGATTTTTAAAAATCCTAAACCAGTTATCATGATCGACATCTCTGGTATGTGCTGCTAGCGGCTCAGCTAACTGTCTGCCCATTGTTTACATGCAGATGCTAATGTTAGCTTAACTGTTTACAGGGAAATTGCAATGGCCAAATTGCCCAGAATATTTTATTGCCCTTTTTAACATTTTAAATGAAGTCCAAACCTTATGAAAGTTTACTAATTCCAAAAATGATTCAGCTAATGTGATTTCAGAATTCAGTAAGAAAGGCCAAGTGCATTAAATGTTATTTGACCGCAAAAAATTTGTCTTTTTTTTTTTTTATACTGTAGTTTGCATATGGACCTTGAAAAAAGGACAAAACTGTGAACATTTCAGTAAAGAGCAGATGTGTAGGATTCTCTTATAAAAAATCTAGAATTTGCCACTTAAGGGTTGCTCTAACAGCCCAAAGTCAAAGTGGTTCCCTTTGTAGTGGACACCCCTCTGAGCGCCTGTATATGTGTATGTAGGCGCAAGAGTTTTTCAGAAAGAGAGAGAAAGTGAGAGTTTTACTGATGAAGTGAATGCTATTAATTCCTTGAATGTTCCCCTCAGGATGTCAGCTTAATCTTCAGCAGCACTGTCGAGACAACAACCGGTGTTACTAATTTATTGAGGTCAGCTTCAATTACCCGGCCCAGAAGCTGCAGGTATCTATCACAGGGCTCCAGCAACATGTTTCAAGGACAATTCTTTTTTATGTGACTGAGTCCAATCCATCTGCATAAGAGTCTGTGGCGAGAGTGACAGATCTGTCCTTCAGCAAACCTCATATTTGCCACTTGCCTTATTACAGTCGTCATAAAATGCTCATCAGGATTCTGTGCAGCGCAAGCAACTGACCAGTGAGAGGCCGAATCTGACTTCATAGTCTCTCTTCTAATGTGTTAGTGCTGCCCGTATCATCTTTATCAGAGGCACTCAAACTGGATTGACTGAATTCATCATCATACTCGGGCTACCCGCTAACAGTGTGATCTTTGATGAATATAAGGTAATTAATGGCAAAGTGAGGGAAAGTTTTGCATAAACATTTAAAAGCACTTTCCAGTAATGTGTGGCAGGGTGTTTTGATCCAGGGGTTTTCAAACTGTGTTGCAAAGGACCCCCAAAAATGATGATCTCTGTGTGAGGGACCTCCTTCCTTAAAGAATAAGGAACATATCTGCATGTGTATATATACCCATTTATAATGTGTGAGAATAATATATATTTTTAAATTAAATAATTCGCAAACTGCATATTTGAAAAACTGACTTTTACATTGTAGTAAAGTCTAAAAATGTATTAAAATATTATCTGAAAAAAAATTCAAATATTTACTTTATATTAAGTTGACAACATTGCCCTGATTTATTAAGACCCCGAATAATGGGTACTACTTTGGTTGTGCATTCTACCAAATTGTGTGTGCGTGTTGTAGGTGTATTGCAGGTGATATACTAAGAAAAACTGTGCAAATAGCTACACGTGCAAATATGTTGGACATCCTCCAAAACTAGCCTTTTGCATGCGGAAGCATGTGGAGCACCAAATGCATGCTCATTACATCAGACTCTCAATAAATACCATTTTATTTTTATTAAATATGGCAGTTATTAATATGAATATGCCATTTTTATCTTTGTATTAGAAGAGTTGCATGATCCTCAGTATTATCAGTTGTGATTTGAGTTCTAAAATAACCAAAGAAAACATTGTATTTTTTTTAATGAGAAATACTTTAATATCACATTAATGTGTGTCTTCAATGGATGTTCTGTGCATTCTCTGTTCTCAAAGTCTGTTTTTTATTACAATGACAGGATGATGCATGGTGGGAATCAGATTAATACCTGCCTTTCATTTGTATTAATTTGCCCTTGCAATACCCGTTTCTGAAATTACTTTCTGGCTTGATCAATCATTTTGCGGGTGCAATTTGATTTATTTGCATCGTCAGCGCCCTTTATTTTGCACATTTGGTGGCACGCCTCTAAATTGCATATTCATTTCGGGAAATTGCCAAGACGTTCTATTTTGCACATCTGAAAGACGCAGTCCTCAAAAGACTACATTAGTAGATCAGCTCAGACCTTTTTTGCATGTACTATCAAGTTTGCACAGGTTTCTATACATGCAAACTTTTAGTAAATCAGAGCAATGTATTTTCTGCCCACTATTAGAGTAATGCTAAATGTATAAATCTGAAGAGAAACATTTTCAAAACAATTCATTTTTTGCAGATTTGTTTTCATTTCTTACTGTTAAAAATAAGGGCTTTCAATGGAACAGTTGCAATTAGTCTCATGATTTCTGACCAGTCTTCAGAAAGCATAATAGAACCACAAAAATGTCAATTTCGGTAAATGTTAACTATTATTTTATTTATGTATTTATTTAAATAAATAAACATTTAAGTATAAAGCATCCCCTTGCGGGTCAATATGGCGTCAATATCGATCGTCACAAAACGCAAGAACTTTCGATGTCATTGACGTCAAATCTAGCACAGCTCATCTTGATGCAATATAATTGAATGTGCAAATGCAAATGAGATTGAGAGCTATGGCGTTTGGGTAGATTTTCAGAAAATAACTCCACTATATTTTTTAAATGCTGCAATGTATTTCTGGCTCTGATTCCTGCTCTCTACAGTGTCCTCAGGAGATTGGATGGGTTTGATAGCTGTCTCCTCCAGGCTTTAATCATGTGTTCCCTCTCTCACTGAGTGGAGGTTTCATGGGGGTCCGGCTCCATGGGGGATCCAGAGCGAGACAGCCTGAGAATAGGGGGTCTTAAAAGGAATGAGTGTGTGTTACAGCACTGTGATTCAGCCTTATTTCCCCAAGGGTACAGGAGACCACACTGATAAAACCAAAGACTGTTTACAGCGCTATGGACCCGCTTTATCAGTACTGAGAGAAGTTTTTTGTGGTAATCATCATTATGCCACAAATGCTGTCGATTGAGCTTAACTTGTGTTGAATCTTGAATATTCCTTTAAGGTTGACACTGCTATTTATTCATTGTTTTAAAATCTTTTTATTTCCGATTTTGTTTATATTAGACAGAATGTTTCAAAATTGTTATAACTTTGCCATCCCTATTTTAGTCCCATGTATTCCATGTTATACTGCCTCTTATTTCCAGACTGAATGTCCCTTTACACTGAATTTAATGTAGCTATTAGCTTTGGTAATCTTCTCCGCCTGCAGGTTGGCTGATTAGAACTTTCCCTAAGGATCCAGTATATTGACCTAATTAGCAAATGGAATTGGAGTGATTATTTTGTGTGCAAAATGTTGTTCATGATAAGCAAAGTTTATGATGATAGCTCTAATGATTTCCACAGTTTAAATATTGGTAATTACCCCAGTCCAATCTACCTCAGCAGGGCTAGGGTTAGGGTTAAGTGTGGGGGGTCTGGTCAGCATAATAGATGGGGATTATCAACGACATCTGTAGTTAAACTGCACACTGTTTTATGCCAGTTATTTTTACTCCAATCGATTAACGATCACTGAAAATGCTTACATTTAAACCTGGAAATATTCTTCATTTCCTTCCTGTTCCTCATATTCTCCGTCTGCCCCATGATTTCACTGATGTGCATTAATGGTGATCTAAATCAATAAAATATTCCCTCAAGGTTCATATAAAGACATGAATCAGTCTGGTTGAAAATAAATCATTCACATAAAATCTCACTTGGCTCTGCAGGAGCTGTATATACATTAGACCCGTGCTTCTCAACTGGTTTTGCTTGATGAGCCAGATTTTACACTGGAGTTGCAGAAAGTGGCGACCCAATACCAAAAGTAAACCGACAAATCGACAAATTGCGTTGTTTGAGATTAACTTGCATTGAACCCAGAATATTTCATTAAATGCACCACTTGAAATTAAGTGTGTGTTCTGCTGTCGCCATTTGTGTGTTCTTTCGTTGCAGTTCACTGTGTTTTTAGACAAGCAAAACCCTAAAACTATACCAGACGTTCAACAAGGTATATGATCAAATGTATACCTTTCTACAGAAGAGACTAAAATAAAATTAAATAGACAAATTCTACTGAAAATTAAGAATCAAAGACAAATAGAATTGATTGTTTATCAGTTATAGGCTTGTGCTCAAAGCAAATTAATTTACAGATTTAATCATTTTATTATGGAGTTGCACATAAAATGCATGGAAATGAAATAATAGTTTGGTCAAATCTAACATTTTAGCTGGGATGCACAGTGGTCAAAGTGAGAGGGCACGGCCCTATAGTGCAGACGCTGTAAACAATATGCAGTATCATCAACCTGGCGTAGGCTGAACAAAAAATATATGTGTGACAAGGAGGAGGGTGTGGCCGGGCCGTGAGGGTGCACGGCCGGTACTGAGTCACCTAATCAGCCAGGAGGGGGATAAAGATGAGCCGGGGGCACCAGTTCGAGAGAGAGAGACATGCGGCCACAGTGTGTGTGCATCTATGTTTTATGTTATGTTCAGTTCTTTTATGTCATTAAAGTTATGTTGACTGTTCTGCCGGTTCCCGCCTCCTCTGGTGCCAAAACCCGGGAAGGAGGAGGGAGTCCTCTCCGCGGCCGTTTGCCAGGGGACAGAGTCGCCGCTGCCGGACTCGGGGAGTCAGAGGAACCGCTGCTGTCCTCCAGGAAGAGGAGGAGCCTATCTGTCCCCCAGGGGTCAGAGGACTCACTGCTGTCTGCCAGAGGGTGGAGGAGTGGCTGAGGACCAGGCGAGCAAGTTTTTCTCTCTCCTCTCTCTGTCTCTCCCCCTCACTCTTTCCCTCTGCCCTCTCCCTCCCCTCATCTCTCTCAGGGCTCCAGAGAGGCGGGGAAGACCTGCTGGCAGCAGGACGGACAGAAGGGCAACACCTCCCCTCCAGGAGGGGAGGGGAGTACGTCATGCCGGAGGTTTCCCCGGCCTGAATCAGGCGGTGGAGGAGTGTGACGAGGAGGAGGGTGTGGCCGGGCCGTAAGGGTGCATGGCTGGTGCTGAGACACCTAATCAGCCAGGAGGGGGATAAAGACGAGCCGGGGGCACCAGTTCGAAAGAGAGAGAGAGAGACACGTGGCTGCTGTGTGTGTGCGCGTCTATATGTTTTATGTTATGTTTAAGTTCTTTAAGCTGACTGTTCTGCCAGTTCCTGCCTCCTTCTTGCCCATCCTTTACCCGTTACAATAAGTTTATTTTCTAAATGTCTCTTGAATTCCGACGATTTCGTGCTCAGCCAAAAAAATTCACTGCAAAAACGCATTGTGGTCAACGCAAATCTTATTTATCCACATTGCAAGAGAATCAATATTTAATGTTGTGTGAGTCATGTTTTGTTTTACCTTTTAATAGTTTTGTTTATGGTTTTTAATGATGCTACACAACCGAATTTAGTTAGCTTCTGGTAAGTGATGGGTGAATTTGCTCCAAAATATTAAGTTTGATTGGACATATGGCCTTTGATGTCAACAACAAGCGACATTAAATATTTTTTTGCCCTTTTTAAAGTTGATAAGACTATTTATTTTGCTATCCTAACTATGCACAATTATATGCTTAGTTGCGTTTTATTATTTGCATTGTGTTGTTTTTTCCCTTCTGTCCGTGACCCCATCAGAACAGACCTGAGCCTTATTTTTGGGTCGTGACCCCACCAGTTGACAACCACTGCTTTAGACAAAGTGAAGCTTTACATGCAGAAAGCAAAACATTTCTAGAGAATGGCACTAGTAACACCAAAGCTTGCAAAATGTGTACTTTGAATACACTTTCAGTTGTTTTGACAAAGCGTCCGCCAAATGCGTAAACATAGATGTTTTGAGAGCTGTAACGACCTTTTAAGAACAACCTCGGTTCACTAGAAGGTTTTGCAACATTAAAATGTTGCATATTTCATATGCTGTAAAGCCCGTCTCGGCATTCTACAGTATTGTGATGTTGAAGTGGCATCAGTCTAACATTACCCAGTAGAGCTCAAGCCTCATTCTGCTCGAGTACACTAATTGTCTGACTCTTCAAGGATAAATGCAACTGATATCATTGCATAATGTCAATGCATTATTCAATCTTTAAAAGAGAACTAGTCTGGGTCATCTTCTTGGTTGCAGTAGTTTTCTGTGGTTAAGTCGTTCCACTGGTAAATTATTCATGGTTAAAAGGACTACTGAACCCTGTGGGCAACATCACTGAGCCACAAGAGTGGGGAGTATCACATCCTGTTTAAATTAATATGACATCATATTGTGAATTGTCAAAAGTGTTTTCTCGAGCACTTAGCTTCTGGTCATGAAATATTTCAGTCAAGATCTTTGTACTATGTAATGTATATGGGTGTTTCTATGACTTCAGGGACTTTCAGCCCTGAACAAGTAAAATGTTTCACATGAAAGTACCGTCTCACACTCTTACAAGTTTTATTATTATTTTTTTATTCTCTACTAACAATATCCAACAGTGTACAGTATATTCAGTACATGCATCACAGGAGATTAATGTTAAATATATATATAAATTCCCAGCACAGTGTCACTTCCAGCACATCTCAAATTCTGTGCTGGAAATGACGCTGATGGAAATTACATTTTATGCTTTTTAACGCTTTTCAAATAAAATGACTGACTCCTTTGTCTAGCTAAGGCTAATTTCATTGCTATCATGAAATACCATTAATTTCACACTTTTTGCATAATTTTTCAAAATTACAGCTTGATTGGAAATTACGGCCATTTAAAACGGTTCATTTCTCTTGAGTTTTCTTTGTTTTGTCTCATATTTCATCTCAATCATGCTCTTCACTGACACTTTTGTCCACTTGGTTAACAAGTACACTAACTTTTGAACAAACTTTTTATTAGGGGCAAAACTGGTTGGTGTGGTGGAAATTACAGCACAGCCGTGGGACAGTCGTAATTTTTGAAAAAATCATAATTTTTAACACAATAAATATTGAAATGTTTTTTAATTTTTTATTATTTTATTATATATATATATATATATATATATATATATATATATATATATATATATATATATATATATATTTTTTTTTTTTTTTTTTTTTTTTTTTTTAGATGATCAGAGTTTAATAATTTGTATTTTAGTAATGGATTTTCATAGTTTAACATTAAGTCTGGGTCTGGGACTAAAACAGACTAATCTATCCATAAGGCATTTGAAAAGTACTAAAAATAAATGACGAAGGCGGTTTTAATGTGACTTTTTTATAAAAAAAAAAAGTTAATCTGTTTTAATAAAAATCAACCCCTTAGACATGCCTGAAGTTAAAGAAACACCCATATGGGGGTTCAAAAGTCTGAGTGCACATTAAAAGGATTTTTGAATATTATACATATATATATATATAATATGTGTGTGTAAAAAATCATGGTTAGGCTTAGGTTTGAATTAGGGGTTAAATAAAAATATATATATATATATATATATTGTTCATTGGTTTGTTAATTTATCTCTAAGGGAGTAAATGTGGTACGCTTTTGTGTGAGCAAACTCAGAGTTTCGCCATGTCGTACTTTTATTACAACTTGTCATGAGACCGGGTTGAAAATTAATTATTACTTTTTCAGTTCAACACTAAATTATGCTCAAATCTTTTTTTTATTTTTTTTATGAAAAATAATATGTAAGTTTTTATTTTTTATAAATTGTCATCTTTATTCATTAAAAAATTAATCTCAATCAAAATGATTTATAGAAATCTCTATCCAGTAATCACAAATATCTGGAAAGGTCATGGAAAATCATGATGAAATATGTTACAAATTAAAAACCCAAAACATCAAACACATCCATGGCACACATGATTTTGTTATTTTTAGCTTTCAAATCTACACAATATTACACTGTAACCATCTGAGACTGTGCTCATTCTATTTGCCGGAATAAATATCGGAGACAGTGTCAAGGGCTCATCTTCTCTCGAACCCATGATGACTCATACATGTAGAGAGGGTTGTTCAAAGCCACAGTTCCCCCCAAGAACAAACAAGATTTTCACATGTTCAGAAGAATTGCATTCCTTCTAAAAATGCAATGGGGAATAACTAATGCACTCCCTGCATCTGAAAGAGTGGGCGACCTTAAGTAACTAT
Organism: Myxocyprinus asiaticus; assembly: GCF_019703515.2. Taxonomy (NCBI): domain Eukaryota; kingdom Metazoa; phylum Chordata; class Actinopteri; order Cypriniformes; family Catostomidae; genus Myxocyprinus; species Myxocyprinus asiaticus. Next base: position 45,791,898 of record NC_059369.1, read on the forward strand.
TATAAGTCATCTTTGTTATTATTCACATTTTGATATGCTTGATATGCAGAGACGCACAGTGCCGGGTTTAGTGAGACTAACATAAGTCACTGTCTGCCTCCTGTTTATCTCCTGCAGCTGTTTTTGTATGTGGTAAAATCGCACTACATACCAGCCAAGATACTCCTCTGGCCTACAGATTTCTAGTTAATCAGCCCAGATGGTGATTTTGACCAAAGCCATTTAATCGGTAGGTTTACGATTCTGCGCAGGAGGAAAGAGGTAGCATGCTCGAGAGAGAGCAAGAGACTCATTAGGCAGATATTACTTTGACTGGCACAGCTCGTACGCCATCGAGCCCAAACCTTCCACCACCAATTAGTGATCTGTGTATGTGGGAGTGAGTGAGAAAATGTGTGTTCCTCCTCAATTTAAGAACATGCGTGTGTACAACAGAACTGACTGCTAGTTTCTACACCAACATAAATAATATTCTGCTCTGTTATTTGCTGCGTCCCAGTTCGCTTACTTATACTATGAACTTAAAGTGCCCTCATGTCTAAAAGAACATGTCCTTGAAAGCGTTCATGACCGTATTGGACATCAGGGCATTGAGCACATGCTAAACCTGTTGAGGCAATGATGCTTCTTGGTTGGCATGTATAATGATGTGGAGTAGTGGATCAAAAAGTGTCAAAGGTACATCTTAACCAAGATTCCACAGCCAAGGATACATCCTCGTGTGCTTGAACCTGCCTCTGATGGCCGTGAGAACGTGTTAATTGTGACTGACGTTTTCATGAAGTTCACACAGGCGTTTCCAACCAAGGATCAGAGGGCAGATACCACTGTCAAGATCCTTCTGTAAGAGTGGTTCATGAAATATGGTGTGCCTGAACAATTGCATTCTGATCAAGTCAAGTCAAATTTATTGGTATAGTGCTTTTCACAACAGGCGTTGTTTCAAAACAGCTGTACATTAAATTACGGTATAACAGAAAATGAATTAATATAATGCCAATATTAGTTATTTATGTTTGGAACTATTAGTGTTGTGGGTCAGTAGTTAAACAAAATAATTTTGTATTAACTATAAGTCCTTGAAGTCATCCCGAATGAACTGATGAAATACACGTAGATGCATTGTCCTTCGATTTTGACTGATGAAGGTTTTTGTTAGTGGTTAATTAAATTTCTATGTAGTTTAAGAGAGTGTTGTCCCTCCTTTGACCAAGTTAATATAGGTATCATTCAGTGAGGAACATCGCAGTCCGGCTGGAAACATACACTTCCCCCTGAAAAGAAAAAGCGTTGGCCAGAACACCTTCCTGAGTTGGTTTATGCTTATAATGTAAGACCACATGAAACCATTGGATACTAACCACAATATTTGCTGTTTGGAGTCAACTTGCATCTTCCAGTAGATGCACTGTTAGGTCAAGAGCAAACAGTGGACAGAAAACATGATTGGTTCGTGATTCACCAATACAGAATGAAAGAATCTCATGAAAAAGCCAGGGAATAAGCCGAACACAAGGCTGCTGAGAGACTAGCCCCTTTTAATGACAAGGTCTATTGCCCTGTGATTGATGTGGGTCAGGAGGTATACTTCCATCACAGATCTTTGGGTAGGAACAAAATACAGGATTCATGGGGTCCTACTGTATACAGGGTCATAGATGTGCAGGGCACTACACACAATCCCCTTGTGCCCATTGAGGGTGGTCCTATCAAGAGAGTCCATAGAGTTTACTTGTGCCCTTGTGTTATCTCTGTTCCTGAGGCAGAGCTAACTGAAACCTATTCTCCCACAACACCACAATCGAGCAGAGAATCTGCTTCAGAGCAGGTTAAGTTTGTGCATTATGATCCTGATTTTGTTGTGTTAGAGGTCTCATATCCTAGTCTGCAAGAGACAGAGAATGTTAACCCTGAAAACCCTGTGTCAGCCGCTTAAGCCCTTATAAGTGAACCTGTACTGATTTCAGGGAACGTTGAACAACAAAGTTCTGTACCAGAGAGAGTCGAGTAATGACACCACTCCTAGAGTGTCTGGTCCAGAGAGAGTTGAGCCTGACACTGGCACGGCTCCTATGGTATCTGAACCAAAGATGAAAAAGCCTGTACCAGCACCAAGAAGAACTAAAAGAGTCAATGCTGGCATACACTCAAACCCATTTAATGAGCCAAAATCAGCATGCAATGCTGTTTAACTCAGTCTTCTCTCATGTGATAACAAGCCTGGGTAGTGTGTTCTTTAGAGAAGCTGTTAAAGGAGTGAAAAATATGTATTAAGTCATCGGGGACAATGACTTTTAGCAGGGGAGAATGTAGCCGAATGGAGAAATTTCATGTTATTTAACTCTAGTCATAAATTGGATGTGGCCCATTTAAGAACCAGAGTTTTGCGACACCAGCTTTCCAGCACTCTTTCATGTTAGAGACGTGAAAACATACGTTGGGCAAGAGAGCTCCCAATTATGTTCATCGGTTGACGATTCTTGTAAATATCAAATTTTACACAAAATGCTCAAAAGTCATTTAAATATGTGTTCAGATGAACAGGCTAGATACTGAGCCATGGGGAGCAGAACTGTCAAAAGACCTGCGTAACAAGATAATGGAACTTTATAAAGATGGAAAAGGATATAAAAAGATATCCAAAGCCTTGAAAATGCCAGTCAGTACTGTTCAGTCACGGAAAATTTGGGGATCTCTTGATACCAAGCCAAGGTCAGGTAGACCAAGAAAGATTTCAGCCACAACTGCCAGACGAATTGTTCGGGATACAAAGAAAAACCCACAGGTAACCTCAGGAGAAACACAGGCTGCTCTGGAAAAAGACGGTGTGGTTGTTTCAAGGAGCACAATATGATGATAATTGAACAAAAATGAGCTGCATGGTCGAGTTGCCAGAAAGAAGTCTTTACTGCACCAATGCCACAATTTTTGGTAATAAGCACTATGTTTGGAGAGGGGTCAACAATGCCTATAGTGAAAAGAATACCATCCCCGCTGTGAAGCATGGTGGTGGCTCACTGATGTTTTGGGGGTGTGTGAGCTCTAAAGGCACGGGGAACCTTGTAAAAATTGATGGCAAGATGAATGCAGCATGTTATCAGAAAATGCTGGCAGACAATTTGCATTCTTCTGCACAAAAGCTGCGCATGGGACGCTCTTGGACTTTCCAGCATGACAATGACCCTAAACACAAGGCCAAGTTAACCCTCCAGTGGTTACAGCAGAAAAAGGTGAAGGTTCTGGAGTGGCCATCACAGTCTCCTGACCTTAATATCATCGAGCCACTCTGGGGAGATCTCAAACGTGCGGTTCATGCAAGACGACCAAAGACTTTGCATGACCTGCAGGCATTTTGCCAAGACGAATGGGCAGCTATAGCACCTGCAAGAATTTGGGGCCTCATAGACAACTATTACAAAAGACTGCATACTGTCATTGATGCTAAAGGGGGCAATACACAGTATTAAGAACTAAGGGTATGCAGACATTTGAACAGGGGTCATTTCATTTTTTTCTTTGTTGCCATGTTTTGTTTTATGATTGTGTATTCTGTTATAACCTACAGTTGAATATGAATCCCATAAGAAATAAAAGAAATGTGTTTTGCCTGCTCACTCATGTTTTCTTTAAAAATGGTACATATATTACCAATTCTCCAAGGGTATGCAAACTTTTGAGCACAACTGTACATGTCCTTAAAGCCTGGTTAGAAATGCATAAAATGCTTTGAGTGGTTTAAGCATGTCTTAAGTGTTGAGGCATGTGGGTAGGCTAATGCCCTGTTTGTTTTTTCATTTAACATTAGCCTCTACCGTGTTTCTTTCTACTGAATTTTTAATTGTGCTGAAATTCAGTGAATCATTTTTTATTCTCATTTGGGACATTGTTCTTCACAGTTTATATCTTTATTTATTTATTTATTTATTTATTTTATTATTTTTCAATGCAGCCCCATTGACCTCTGTCCTTTTAATGGGACAGCAGTCAGAATAAAACCCCAAAATATATTTTTGTATCATGTGTTGTGATTATTTACAAACTGGATCACTGTATTGGTTTGTTTATTTTTTTCCCCTTTGGCAGCATCATGTAATGTTTACATCATTACAATAGTCCAGTGAAAGAGAATCTGACCTTCACTATATTTCAGTGATACAATATGTGACACAAATAAAATGAAAACAGGCAATTGTGTTAAAACCCTGTTTTTAATCATTATGGTGCTGACATTTTTATTTAACCCTTGTGCTGTGTTGAAATTTTGAACCTAATTTGGTGTCCACGGTCAAATGACCGGCCTATAAAAATTGCTTATAAATCTCTCACTATGCTATATTACAGTGCTACTCAACACGTGGCCCGCGGGCAACATACGGCCCTCGAGCGATCTTTTGCTGCCTGCATTATGATATCATCCTCAGAAATATATTCATCAGCATGATTATATCTGAGCATGGCTGATGTTATGAGAGCAGTGGCTGCTCTGCGCGCACGCGTTCATACATGGTACAGGTGCACTCACACACGGTCTGTCAATCATACATGTGTGCTCGCAATCTCACTTGAAAGTAAAAGTGATTTTACTCCACATGGCACAGATCTGTCCAGTCTCTTCAATGGCTCAAAGATGTGTACTCATCATGACAAGAGTATTTAGAGGAAAAATAACTTTTCAATCATTTTTCCTGCAGTGATGACACTGAGACACCTTAACAAAAATGCTTTTTAGTGATCTACTTTGGCACAAAACACTAAGGGGTTGAACACATCTTTATGACATATCAATGAAGGACTTTTGGTGCCAATATGCTGTATATATTGCTCTTGTTTTTGAACACATCTCTGGTGTATGTGGTGTTGAACACTCATGGTGTTTGTTAGTTGACAATCACAGTGACAACAGAACTGATCTATACCACAAAGTCGAACTGATACACCCCTTATGATTAAAATAATTACCAAAAGGTGGTAAAAAAGCCAAGGACTTAAATATTGATCTGTTGCTCATCCACAGAGTTTTAATCATCGTTTGTCTTCAGTAGAAGAATGAAACTTATACACATCTGGGATGGCATTGAAGGTGAATAAATGATGAGAGAATTTAAATTTTGAAGTGAACTTTAAGTATCCCATTAACTAACATTCTTACTATAAAAATGTTAACTTATATATATATATATAATCATAACAAATTAAGAGTGCGGCCCTCGGGGGTACAGGGATCCAGCTTTGCGGCCCCTGACCTTTCAGAAGTTGTCCTGCTATATTATTACCAAATATTGTATTCAATCTTTTTGCCAACTTGTTTTATTTCATTTAGCACAGGTTTTGTATTTCTTTTTTAATCTTATTGATCATAGGCCTCATTGACCTGAGCTTATGTACCTCCATTTTTGAGTGAAAAAAGCATTATTTGTGGAAAATTTTGGCAATGTTAAATAAAATAAGAAAACATTCTGTACAATTTATCACTCTAGTGTACTTTAATGTTTAACCAGGAAGTTTGTTTTGAAATGCTTTTATTTTGTACAAAAAAGGCACAAAGTCACACTTGTGCACAGGTTTCATCAGAACGTGTGTAGAGGAAGTGATTCTGACCAGAACTGTGCGAATCTATCCGAATCAGAAGCCGTGGATCAATAGCGATGTTCGCGCGGCACTTAATGTGCGGACCTCCGCTTTTAATTCCGGGAACGCGGAGGAGCATAAACAAGCCAGTTATGCCCTCCGAAAAACTATCAAAACAGCAAAACGCCAGTACAGGAGCAAGATTGAAGGACAGTTTAACACCACCAACTCTAGAAGCATGTGGCAGGGAATTAACATCATCACGGACTTTAAAGGGAATAAAAACTCCGCCATGAACACCGCTGCCTCTCTACCGGATGAGCTAAATACTTTTTATGCTCGTTTCGAGTGAAATAACACCGCCCTCGCGGAGAGAGCTCTCACGGCTGAAGCTACAGAGGTTAGTTCACTCTCCGTCTCTGTAGCGGATGTAACCCGATCCTTCCGACGGATGAATATCCGCAAAGCCGCGGGTCCAGACGGCATTCCGGGCCGCGTCATCAGAGCGTGCACGAACCAGCTGGCTGGTGTTTTTACGGACATTTTCAACCTTTCCCTCTCTTTGTCTGTAGTCCCCACATGCTTTAAAACATCCACCATTGTGCCTGTTCCAAAGTAATCAAAAATAATGTGTTTAAATGACTGGCGTCCTGTTGCTCTGACCCCCATCATCAGCAAATGTTTTGAGAGACTAATCAGAGATTACATCTGCTCTGTATTACCACTCAATCTTGACCCGCTGCAGTTTGCTTACTGTAACAACCGCTCCACTGATGATGCCATTGCATCTACAATACACACTGCTCTCTGCCACCTGGAAAAAAAGAACACTTATGTGAGAATGCTGTTTGTAGACTACAGCTCAGAATTCAACACCATAGTGCTCGCCAAGCTAGATGAGAAACTCCGGGCTCTGGGCTTAAACAGCTCGCTGTGCAACTGGATCCTGGATTTCCTGTCAAGCAGACGCCAGGTGGTTAGAATAGGCAGCAACATCTCCTCATCACTGACCCTCAACACTGGAGCCCCACAGGGCTGTGTTCTCAGCCCACTACTGTATTCCTTGTACACACATGACTGTTTGGCAACACACAGCTCCAATGCCATCATTAAGTTTGCTGATGACACGACGGTGGTAGGTCTGATCACTGACAATGATGAAACAGCCTACAGAGAGGAGGTGCACACTCTGACACACTGGTGTCAGGAGCACAACCTCTCCCTCAGCGTCAGTAAGACAAAGGAGCTTGTGGTGGACTTCAGAAGAAAAGACAGAGAACACAGTCCCATCACCATCAATGGAGCACCAGTGGAGAGAGTCAGCAGCTTCAAGTTCCTGGGTATCCACATCACTGAGGAACTCACATGGTCCGTCCACACTGAAGTCGTTGTGAAGAAGGCTCATCAGCGCCTCTTCTTCCTGAGATGGCAGAGGAAGTTTGGAATGAACCGCCACATCCTCACACGGTTCTATACCTGCACTGTGGAGAGCATCCTGACTGGCTGTATCTCCGCCTGGTACGGCAATAGCACCGCCCACAACCGCAAAGCACTGCAAAGGGTGGTGCGAACTGCCAGACACATCATCGGAGGTGAGCTTCCCTCCCTCCAGGAAATATATACAAGGCGGTGTGTGAAAAAAGCTCGGAGGATCATCAGAGACTCCAGCCACCCGAGCCATGGGCTGTTCTCACTGCTACCATCAGGTAGGCGGTATCGCAGCATCAGGACCCGCACCAGCCGACTCCATGATAGCTTCTTCCCCCAAGCAATCAGACTTCTGAACTCTTGATCTCCCACGATCAAAATACATCAGCACTGCACTTTATTACTCTTTTATCTCACACCGGACTGTCATAAATTATATTACTGTTATTATATTATGTCTCTCTTAACAACTGACTATCAACCGACAGCCTGAATGTCAATACAGTACAATACTGTACATTCTATATATATATATATATATATCTACTTTTTTTATATATTTTTTAATTTTTATTGAATAATGTGTATCTATATAGTATCTATATAGTAAAAAACAAAAAAAAAAAAAAAAAACAGCATATTGTATACTGTACAGTGTATGTTATTATTTGTATATTGTTGAGTGTAATTGTGTGTATATCAGATGCTTAAATTGTGTTGTGTTAATTTGATGTTTTAAGTTGAGTGTAATTATGTATAACAGATGTTTAAATTGTGTTGTGTTAATTTGATGTTATTGTAAATTGGTATATGTCTCATCACTGTCACGACTGCTATGTTGATCGGAACTGCACCCAAGAATTTCACACACCATTGCACTTGTGTATATGGCTGTGTGACAATAAAGTGATTTGATTTGATTTTGATTTTGTGGTGTTTCTGGTCAAAAATGACCAGCCATTGAAAATGAATGGGGGAGATCAAAAATAAGAGAAAAATTGAGTGTTCAGGAGCATGTTCATGTTCACATATGTGCATGTGTGCTCATAAACATAAAGGCCTTGGACCTGTGCACTCGCACAAACACACAAACACACACACATGCTCATGTGTGAAACATTTGGTGTAAATGTGTTACAGATCATACATTTCAAGAAGTGGAAAATGTGGATGATATAGTTAATACTCTTGAGTCTTGACAAGTTTAGATTTCACGCACAATTAATGTAGACAGACTGCAAATGGAGTCGATCCGATCTGAACTTGAAAACACATTGTGTACATTTTCATTCACAGGTTTACACTGTAGTAATATTGGCTTCACAGACTCATCGTTGCTTTGTAATTTTCTATATGTTTATTTAAAAATATCGCTTTATACCTGTGCTCGTTGAATGATTATTTTTCACCAACAATCATGCCACGGTCCAAATCACTGAGATCTCATTTGTTCCCCATTCTGATGGTTGATGTGAACATTAACTGAAGCTCCTGACCCATATATGCATAATTTTATGCACTGCACTGCTGCCACACGATTGGCTGATTAGATAATCGCATGGATTATTGTTGATGCCAGATGGGCTGGTTTGAGTATTTCTGTAACTGCTGATCTCCTGGGATTTTCACACACAACAGTCTCTAGAATTGGTGCCAGAAACAATAAAACATCCAGTGAGCAGCAGTTCTGTGGACGGAAATATCTTGTTGATGAGAAAGATCGACAGAGAATGGCCAGACTGGTTTGAACTGACAGAGTCTATGGTGCTCTGTACAATTGTGATGAGAAGAATATCATCTCTGAATGCTATTTTGAGATGCGGTTTGGTGCTGTTTTGGCGGCACGAGGGGGACCTACACAATATTAGACAGGTGCTTTTAATGTTGTGGCTGATCGGTGTATATTACCTGGATATGTTCTTGACAGGTTTTGTAAGATTTACTCTCACATTTGTTTGAGTGAGCCTTTGTCATTGACATAACCACTATTATGCATACAGTTTAACTAGATACAATCTCAGTCAGTTACTCGGCATAATGGGGCCGATATCAGGGTACTAGAACATTCAGAAGCAACATTTCAACTTCCTGTGTGATCATGTTGGTTTAACAGAGAGGTAGCTTTTTCATATGTCCTCTTACTCCTATTGGCTGCTGTCAAATCTCCTGTAAGTCTCTATGATCAGCAGCTTCAGTGCTCTGACCAGAAAGCAACAGGCTTAATTATTCACCAGAATTTGGGCTCTGCCTTTTAATGGGAAAATATTGAGAAGGCGGACAGGTAGAGAGGTTTCTGGGAGTTTCAGAGGAGTGTAGAGAAAGAGAGCACTATATTAACTGAAAGAAATTCTGTCTCATGGTTTTTATTTCACTGTCTCCCGTCTAGTGAACTGTAGGAAAGTACACATGAGTTACTGTTTATTTAAGATGTAACTCATCCTGCCAACATGGGTGTGGGTCCACATAGCTCATGAGTATGTTTAACCTGCTGTGCTGTGATCTACGGTTACAGCCGCTAGTACGCCGTAAAAAAGTTAATAAAAACAGTGCGAGGCACTGTTTAGTGTATAAAGACTGTGCACAGTGCCTTCAGTAACTCCAGCATAAGGATAGAGTTGGAGGCACTCTAAATACACTCTACATTAACAATTATTGAGTACACATGAACATTAGTGAGAACTAAAGTGAGAGCACCTCTGTTGCATCATTCATAGTGCGTCATTGGAGTGGGCAGTCACTGCAGAGCACTTTTGGCGAGCTTTGTTCGCCACGATTCTCTGATTGGTGAATCGTTTCTCTTCAGGATCATGGGCACTGTAGTTTTCATTGGGAATTCTCCTATTAAACATGATTTTATTTTAATTTTTTTAATAAAGGTAAAATAATATTGACTGATGGTTTCAAAAGAAGCATATACCATCGATTAACAACCTCGGAGCTCACGGTAGGTCTGTCTTGCAAAGGTTTAAAAGTTATCGCTATAATCAATTCCCCTGTGGAGAAAATGAATGGGGTTTTTACTTCTGGCTCTATTCTGATTGTTCTTTCAATTTGCACACTAAATTGTGTTTGGTTTTGTCATCCTTTCATATATTTGACAATTTAAAGCCACCTTTCCATGGCAAAAATGGTGTCACATTGTGTGTTGATTCAAATGCACAGTCGAGAGAAAATGACGCATGTTTAATGTCTTGTGAAAGCAGCAAAGATGCTCTGATGCAGCATTTCATTTATACAGAGCCAAAACCTAAAACCTAAACTTACCTATAACTTTCTTACTGTTATTTTGCAGCCTTTAAAAGCAGTGGTATTTCCTTCAGGAAATGCAATTCTGGATGTTTTTGAGTCTCTGTATGCGTGTGCATCAGTGCATTGTTAAAATAAAAACAGAATTGTACATGCACGACATGAAAGAACTCCAGAGAATGTGTTTAATCCCCCTAGAGTTTCAAAAATTGTCAAATAATATTAAACTCCAGTCACTTGCTGGCAGTGGAAACCGCAGGCAGACGGTCTTTGATGCGACTGTCTGTGGTTTGGTTTTCCGTAACATCAGAAAGAGGCCAATAAAAAAAACCTCTGTGCACATCCACAGCTTTCCTGCAGACCTGCATTATTCAACTCTTCAAAGAACTCGGAAACGTAAAGCCTGTCCGCAAATCCACAAAGCAAACAGTTACGTACTGTACCTCAAAAAAATGCACAAGGAACTCAAGGAATTTATTCAAGATGAAGAAAATGTTTCCGACAATGTTGTTTTAAATATGATTATGCTGCAAACTGTTCAATATTTCTCTGCCACTCCATCACCTGCTAAATGTTTTCTGAGGCTGCAGAGATATTTGTTTAAAGTTGACAGCATTTTTAGAAATTATTTGTGTGTTTTGAAATTCTTCTGGCCAGATTACAGGCAAGCCATATTAAAACGGAGTGGTTTGTGATTCATATAGCGCTGCACACTAGAGGTGTCCAGACCATTTTGCTCTGCTATTAATCATTGCCGTAGGTTTAATGTGAAATGAGAGATGAGGCTGTCATTACCATAAACAGATAAAGAACGAGACTGATTATTGCATATGTTCGTTGCTGTTGTTATGTAGAGGTGATGGACATTTAGGCTCCATCCATAATGAAAATGAGCATGGTGGCCGTGAAGTGCAAAAAAAAAAAAAAAAAAAAACCTAATCTAAAAAAACAACAGCAAATCCAAAGACAAAATAACAATTCAGAAAACACAACAGCAGTTCAGAAAGCTCAACACAATGGCAAGACAGAAAACACAATGGAAAGACTGAAAATGCAACAGCAATTCAGAAAACACGACGGAAAGACTGAAAATGCAACAGCAATTCAGAAAACACGACGGCAAGACAGAAAACACGACGGCAGTTTAGAAAACACGACGGCAAGACAGAAAACACAACAGCAAGACAGAAAACACAACAGCCATTCAGAAAACACAACGGCAAGACAGAAAACACAACAGCCATTCAGAAAACACAACGGCAAGACAGAAAACACAACAGCCATTCAGAAAACACAACGGCAAGACAGAAAACACAACGGCGAGACAGAAAACACAATGGCGAGTCAGAAAACACAATGGCAAGACAGAAAACACAATGGCAAGACAGAAAACGCAACAGCAATTCAGAAAACGGCAAGACAGAAAACACAACAGCAATTCAGAAAACAATGGCAGAACAGAAAATGCAACGGCAAGACAGAAAACACGACGGCAAGATGAAAAACACGCCGGCAGTTCAGAAAACACAACAGCCATTCAGAAAACATAACGGCAATTCAGAAAACGCAACGGCAATTCAGAAAACGCAACGGCAATTCAGAAAATGCAACAGCCATTCAGAAAACGCAACGGCAAGACAGAAAACGCAACGGCAAGACGGAAAACATGATGGCAAGATGGAAAACATGCCTGCAGTTCAGAAAACACAACAGCCATTCAGAAAACATAACGGCAATTCAGAAAACGCAACGGCAATTCAGAAAACGCAACGGCAATTCAGAAAATGCAACAGCCATTCAGAAAACGCAACGGCAAGACAGAAAACGCAACGGCAAGACGGAAAACATGATGGCAAGATGGAAAACATGCCTGCAGTTCAGAAAACACAACAGCCATTCAGAAAACACGATGGAAGTTCAGAAAACACAGCGGCAATTCAGAAAACACGACGGCAGTTCAGAAAACACAACAGCCATTCAGAAAACAACGGCAAGACAGAAAACGCAACAGCAATTCAGAAAACATCGGCAATTCAGAAAACACAACGGCAGTTCAGAAAACACAACAGCCATTCAGGAAACGCAACGGGAAGTCAGAAAACACAATGGCAATTCAGAAAACACAACGCAAGACAGAAAACGCAACGCAAGACAGAAAACGCAACGGGCAGACAGAACAGCCATTCAGAAAACAATGGCAAGACAGAAAACGCAACGGCAATTCAGAAAACGCAACAGCAATTCAGAAAACGCAACGGCAGTTCAGAAAACACAACAGCCATTCAGAAAACGCAACTGCAATTCAGAAAACGCAACGGCAGTTCAGAAAACACAACAGCCATTCAGAAAACGCAACTGCAATTCAGAAAACGCAACGGCAAGACAGAAAACATGATGGCAAGATGGAAAACGCGCCTGCAGTTCAGAAAACACAGCGGCAAGACAGAAAACGCAACGGCAATTCAGAAAATAATGGCAAGACAGAAAACACAACAGCAGTTCAGAAAACACAACGGCAAGACAGAAAACGCAACGGGAAGACAGAAAACACAACAGCAATTCAGAAAACAAAGGCAAGACTGAAAACGCAACGGCAGTTCAGAAAACGCAAAGGCAGTTCAGAAAACGCAACAGCAGTTCAGAAAACAACGGCAGTTCAGAAAACATAACGGCAAGTTCAGAAAACACAACAGCAATGACAGAAAATGCAACAGCAATTCAGAAAACACGACAGCAATTCAGAAAACACAACGGCAGTTCAGAAAACACAACAGCAATTCAGAAAACAACGGGAAGACAGAAAACAACGGGAAGACAGAAAACGCAACGGGAAGACAGAATACACAACAGCAATTCAGAAAACACAATGGCAGTTCAGAAAACACAATGGCAGTTCAGAAAACGCAACAGCCATTCAGAAAACGCAACGGCAGTTCAGAAAACGCAACGGCAGTTCAGAAAATGCAACAGCCATTCAAAAAACGCAACGGCCATTCAGAAAACGCAACGGCAAGACAGAAAACATGATGGCAAGATGGAAAACGCAACAGCAATTCAGAAAACACAACGGCAACACAGAAAAGGCAACAGGAAGACAGAAAACGCAACAGCAATTCAGAAAACAATGGCAAGACAGAAAACGCAACGGCAATTCAGAAAACGCAACGGCAATTCAGAAAACGCAACGGCAATTCAGAAAACACAACAGCAATTCAGAAAACACAACGCAAGACAGAAAATGCAACAGCAATTCAGAAAACACAACGGCAGTTCAGAAAACACAATGGCAAGACAGAAAACGCAACAGCAGTTCAGAAAACAATGGCAAGACAGAAAACGCAACAGGAAGACAGAAAACGCAACAGCAATTCAGAAAACAACGGCAAGACAGAAAACGCAACGGGAAAACAGAAAACGCAACAGCAGTTCAGAAAACACAACGGCAGTTCAGAAAACACAACGCAAGACAGAAAACGCAACAGCAATTCAGAAAACGGCAAGATAGAAAACACGACGGCAGTTCAGAAAACACGACGGCAAGACAGAAAAGGCAACAGGAAGACAGAAAACGCAACAGCAATTCAGAAAACAATGGCAAGACAGAAAACGCAACGGCAATTCAGAAAACGCAACGGCAATTCAGAAAACACAACAGCAATTCAGAAAACACAACGCAAGACAGAAAATGCAACAGCAATTCAGAAAACACAACGGCAGTTCAGAAAACACAATGGCAAGACAGAAAACGCAACAGCAGTTCAGAAAACAATGGCAAGACAGAAAACACAATGGCAAGACAGAAAACGCAACAGGAAGACAGAAAACGCAACAGCAATTCAGAAAACAACGGCAAGACAGAAAACGCAACGGGAAAACAGAAAACGCAACAGCAGTTCAGAAAACACAACGGCAGTTCAGAAAACACAACGCAAGACAGAAAACGCAACAGCAATTCAGAAAACGGCAAGATAGAAAACACGACGGCAGTTCAGAAAACACGACGGCAAGACAGAAAACAAGACGACAATTCAGTCGAAACGGAAAGGGAAGGTACTATAACGTCTCACCTGATTGGTTGTGTGGAGAATATCTAGTACTTTCTTCAGGATTGGTTCTCTGCCCACTTACACAATAATTGTAAAATTCATTCCAAATGCTCAGTTACTGAAAATTGTGGTTTGTCACTCAGTAAAACAGTTTTGGGACACTTTATAACACAGAGAGCAAAAACAGAGAGCGGGAAAAGATCGTTTTAGGTACGATGTTCAGCTATGGTGTGTAAGGGACCGTCTAACAATTCCACAAACTGTGCTAAAACGCCAGTGTCCAAGCGTTCAATCAATTGACTTGCATATTCTAACATAAACACTGTTATTCAAAATATTGTAAATGTTGTAGTAGACCACCGGCGTGATGGATCACTTTCTACATTTGAAGCCAGCATGTCCAATTATGAGTACAGTGTTCAATTATTTTAGAAAATACATTAGATTCATATTGTAAAGGTTGTACAAGGTTGCTATTAGATATGCTGATTTACTCTAGGTGAGAATTTCCCAGAATTATACATATACAGTATTCAATTATTATTATTTTTTTAATAATTATAAAAAAGTTAGTCATTCACACCACTGGAAGCCTGTTACAACCTTTACTGTCAAAATTACATCTTGATGAATTTTAATGGTGTTTTTTCTAAAATAATTGAACACTGTATCCATATAAGCACCGGAACCTTTAAAATTTTGATTTTTTTAAACAAGTGTTTTAAGTTTTTTTACGTTTTAGCGCAGTTTGTGGACTTTAAGACGGTCCCTAATGCACTAGATGAACCATGAGACCATAGATGAACATCATACCTAAAACTAACTTTTCCCGCTCACTGTTTTAAATCTGTGTTATAAAGTTTCCTGTTACTGTTTTCCAGAGAGAGAAAACACTCCAAATGATTTTGTTTTTCAGTCAGTGACCTTTTGGCATGATTTTGACATAAACAGTGAGCCAATCATGAAGAAAGGACTAGATCTCATTCACACAGCCATCAGATGAGAAGCTATTCCTACCCCTTCCGTTTCGACTGAATTCCGTTGTGTTTTCTGAATTGTTTTGTTTTATTTTGCACCTCATAGCCACCGTAAAATGGCTACCTGTGTCCATATAAACTGTATATAAATGCTCATATCATATGTCTTGCCTATGAATCTGTCTGTAAAGAATAGAATAGTATAGAATATTTACAAATGACTTCCCATTCATTCTCTGATGGTGCTTGTCACTTTGGATCACCATGGAGGCATTATTTCTTATAATTTTTTTATTTTTTTGGCCACATAGACTTCATGGTGAAGTTCTGGATTTCCCCATAGCATTTTTTTGTTTTTATTTTTAATTAAGCAGAGCATAAAGAGCTGTTAAACATGTGATTTGCCTACAGAAAAAATGTATACTTATTTTTTATTTATTTTATTTTAAAAAAAAATTACGGTCGGTGCTGCACTACATAAATTTACATCAAATCGCTCCAGTTATTGTATTAAAATTAGGGCTGGAAAAAATAAAATTAATTTCTGCAATTTTGTTGGACTGTTCAACCCATTAAAATAAATTCCCTATCTGTCACTCACTCGACATAGTGTGGATGTAGTGACACTAGGGGTCACTCCTGGGAGCCCCAAACACCACTGCTTTTTGAAAAAAGGCCAATGGGAATTGGTGAGTGGAATTTGCATGCCACTCCCCCGGACATATGGGTATAAAAGGAGCTGGTATGCAACCACTTATTCAGATTTTCTCTTCGAAGCCGAGCGGTTGCATTCAGTGCACTGAATTAAATTTCTCCCTACCGATCACCTCAAACTGCTGGATTTTACGGTGCATTTCAGCGACTTCTCCCACTGTGCACCCATGGAGTGCAGAGAATGCCCCTGGGCGCTTCGGCAGAGCAAATTCTAAAAAAAAAAAAGAGTATATTTTCAGTTCTAAAAGAGCGGCACACACGGAACATCTTTTTAAAGATGACTTTCCGTTTGTGTGTTATTCCTGGTTTATTCTCTCCGCTTCTGATGGCCACGATCACTCCCGTCCAGGGCATGTAGGTTTACATAGTCTCTGACGGCTAAGGCCTACGGTGCCACTGGACAAGCCGCCTCCACCCTGCATGCCATGGCTCTCCTGCAGGTACACCAAGCCAAGGCGCTAAAAGAGCCGCACGAGGGTAGTTCTGGCCCGGGATTGATGCAGGAACTGCACTCGGTGACCGACCTCGCTCTCCGGGCGACGAAGGTCACGGCGCAGTCTCTCGGACAGGCGATGTCCACCCTGGTGGTCCAGGAACACCACCTTTGGCTCAACCTGGTCGATATGAGAGAGGCTGACAAGGCACGGTTTCTTGACGCCCCCATCTCCCAGGTTGGCCTGTTCGGCGACACCGTCGAGGACTTTGCCCAGCAGTTCTTGGCAGTGAAGCAGCAGACGGAGGCCATTCAACACATCCTGCCCCGGCGCGGCTCAAGACCCCGCACCCCATCTGCTCGTCGCCAAGGGAGTCCTCCTGCAGCAACAGCACCGGCTCCGCCGCAGCCCGCCCCCACGGCCAGGCCCCGGCGTGGAGCCCACCGCAGGAAGCAGACGCCACCCGTCTCACGGCCAGCCGCCAAGAACCCTAGGAAGGCTTCGAAGCACCCCTGAGACGGGTGACCCAGGGATGAGGAGACCCGCTTCCATGGAGCTGGTAGACAGACCACTCCATCCCCTGGTGGAGGGCCGGGAGGAGAATCATTTGTTTCATTTTTGCCGCATGCCCAAGAGGCTGCAGTACCCAAAACTTCAACAAGAGAGTGGTTTCCTTATGTTAGGTGCACACGGCCGTCGTCACGACCGCCATCCACCGTCCCATTTTGGAAGGTTTGGCGCTCCAGCTGTGGAGCCTTCGCCCCTGTGGCCGTCAGGAGCCAGGTAAGTGCTTCGATGTCCCTGGACTCAGCACGGCCATGGGGTTCGAGCCCCCTCGACGTGGCACCTCAGGCTCCGTCCCGCCGCGAGGCCCCACCCGCTGGTACGTCCGACGTGATTAACCCCTTGGTCCCCCTCACCCGGAGTTTTGACACGTGGCTCGCACTTTCCAACCCGTCGCGATGGCTGACCTCTTCAGCCCTTGGACCGACCTTGCATTTCTATGGGCAGGGGTTCCACTAGAGCAGGTCTCCAGGCACGTCGTAGTTATGACGGACGCCTCCAAGATGGGCTTGGGCGCCGTATGCAATGGGCACACAGCCGCCGGCTCCTGGACTGGCCCGTGGCTGTGTTGGCACATCAAATGCCTCGAGTTGTTGGCAGTACTGCTCGCCCTGCAGAGGTTCCGGCCGTTGATCCAGGGCAAGCATGTGTTGGTCCGGATGGACAGCACGGCGACGGTAGCGTACATCAACCGTTAAGGTGGTCTACGCTCCCGTTGCATGTCACAACTTGCCCGCCGTCTCCTCCTCTGGAGTTACCAGTGCCTCAAGTCGTTACGAGCCACTCACTTCCCAGGTGACTTCAACAGTGCTGCGGACATGCTGTCATGACAGGTTATGCTCAGGGGAGAATGGAGACTCCACCCCCAGGTGGTCCAGCTGATTTGGAGTCTATTCGGTCAAGCATAGGTCGACCTGTTTGCTTCCCAGGAATCCTCCCATTGCCCGCTTTGGTACGCCCTGACCGAGGCACCTCTCGGTATAGACGCGCTGGCACACAGCTGGCCCCCTGGATTACGCAAATACGCGTTTCCCCCAGTGAGGAGCAGGTCGTCCTAGTAACACCATACTGGCCCACTCACGCTCTCTGAACTCACGCTCCTCGCGACAGCCCCCCCCCGGCGAATTCCCCTGGGGATGTGGAATGCGGCACGATCACTCAGGCTAGGGCTTCCTTAATGAGGCGCCTATATGCCTTGAAGTGGCGTCTGTTCGCTAAGTGGTGTTCTTCCCGATGTAAAGACCCCCAGAGATGTGCAGTCGGTGCTTTCCTTCCTGCAGGAGAGGCTGGAGGGGCGGCTGTCCCCCTCCACCTTGAAGGTGTATGTAGCCGCCATTTCAGCACATCACGATGCAGTGGATGGTAAGTATTTGGGGAAGCATGACTTGATAATCAGGTTCCTGAGAGGCGCTAGGAGGTTGAATCCCTCTAGACTGTGCCTCATGCCACTTCCATCAAGAGGGTTGGGGACCTGCAGGTGTTCTCTGTCAGCAAATCGTGCCTGGAGTTCAGTCTGGGTTACTCTCACATGATCCTGAGACCCCGTCCGGGCTATGTGCCCAAGGTTCCCACGACCCTTTTTAGGGATCAGGTGGTGAACCTGCAAGCACTGCCCCAGGAGGAGGTAGACCCAGCCTTGGCATTGCTGTGTCTGATGCATGCTTTATGCATCTATTTGGATCGCATGCAGAGCTTTAGAAGCTCCGAGCAGCTCTTTGTCTGGACAGCGGAAAGGAAGCACTGTCTCCAAACAAAGGATTGCCCACTGGGTCGTTGACGCCATCGTGATGGCATATCACACTCGGGACGTGCCGCCTCCCGTGGGGCTATGAGCCCAATCTACTAGGAGTGTAGCGGCCTCCTGGGCCCTGACCAATGGCGCCTCTTTGGCAGACATCTGCAGAGCAGCGGGCTGGGCAACACCCCACACCTTTGCAAAGTTCTATAATCTCCGGGTTGAGCCGGTTTCATCCTGTGTGTTGTCAGGTATGAGCAGGTAAGTTCCGGGACAGGTGGCCTGGTGTACCGCTTGCACATAGCACCTTTCCCCTCCCATGAGGTGAAGACATGAGCTTTTGACTCCCAGTTGTGTTCACAAGCTGTGATCCCTGGATGATATTCCTCCTTAGCTCTGTGGCAGACGAGTTTGCAGAGAAACTCACTGCCGGCCCAGTACGTGTGCTAATTAGGCCCTGTACTGAGGTAGGTGCTCCACATGTGCTGGTTCCCCATAGGTGACCCCATGTCTTCCGCTAAATCGTTTCCCTGTCGGTAAACTACATCTTCCTTGGGCAGAGGCCCCTCTGCCCCCGGTCACCATTTTTGTAGAAACTCCACCCCCCTCGGGTAGGACCTTCCATGGGACTTCTCCACATGACATACTTCTGACAAGAATTGGTAAGACCATGTGACGTATTTCCACTCAAATACCCCCCCCTCCTTTTTCTCTGGGTGGGGTGTGGTCTCCGCGGTGTCTTCCCCTTGGGAGTGACACCCCCCTGACGTAGACATTTATGGCCCCCAGTCGGTTAACAAATTCCACTCTTTTTGGGGAGAAAAAAAGAGGAAAAGAGGCCACGGATGGGCTAGCCTGTTTCTGTTTCTATTTTTCGACTTGTTCCCGAAGGACCGTTCGACGTTCATAAGAGTGTTGGGGGAGGTTACGTGAAGGCCTGGTGTGCTGGCTATGAGGCACACAGCGGTCTCCCCTCGTACCACCAGTCCATGTAACACAGTTCAGCTAGTTGTGGCGTTTTGTATAGGGACCCCTGGTGTCACTACATCGACACAATGTCTATTGAGTGACCGATAGGGAACGTCCTGGTTACTTTTGTAACCTCCGTTCCCTGATGGAGGGAACGAGACGTTGTGTCCCTCTTGCCACAAACTGAACTACCCACTGAAATGGCCGGGACCTTGTCTAAGCTCCTCAGCACAAAACCTTAATGAGTGGTTGCATATCAGCTCCTTTTGATACCTGTATGTCCGGGGGAGTGGCATGCAAATTCCACTCGCCAATTCCCATTGGCCTTTTTTCAAAAAGTAGAGGTGTTTGGGGCTCCCAAGAGTGACCCCCTAGTGTCACTACATCGACACAACGTCTCGTTCCCTCCATCAGGGAATGGAGGATACGAAAGTAACCAGGACGTTATTGCGATTGTTGCAGAATCCATTTTTCTTCAGTTCCTGTGGCTCACGTTATATGTACACGCATAAAATGGAACTAATTTAGGATAATTTAGGAACTTATTCTATTACTATTGCATAAGAATATTTAATAAAATAATAATGGATATTATATTATTACAATGAAATAGTTTAGTGGTTCCAAACACTGTGAATGTCATTGAACCATGACTAAAGTTGACCAAAAAGACACATATGAATTAAACATTTAAATTATTATTCATGTCATTCTACACCTTTGCATTAGTATCAACGTTTTCAAAGCCTTAAAGGAAATCATAGGCCTATTTCATTGAAGTGAAAAAAAATAAAAAATTCCAGTAAAACTGTCAAAACATCCTTAAAACAAGATGCTTTCACTTGAAGATGACATGATATTTGACATGATATTTTGTCTTCTTTTCAGAGAAATCTAACAAGATTTATTGAGGTTTATGCTTAAAACAAGAATGTGTGATTTTTTTTTTTTATATTATTTATTTTTTTTTATATATATATATATATATATATATATATATATATATATATATATATATCAATCACACAATGTATGGGGTGAGTGGGGTGAGAAAAAATAAACCTGTTTCCCTTTAAATTGAGTTTATTTGTCTCGCCTTAATGGCAAATGTTTTGTCTTGTCTTGTTTTAAACATGGACCTCACAAAAGTTTGTTTGATTTCCTTGAACATAAGAAGAAACTTGTCAAGTAAATAATTATGGTTTAGGATGATGAAAATGCTCATTAAGAATAATGATGAATGATAACAATGATTAATAAATCACCTCATTTCTAAGGTTTATGTGTAATAGGCTTACACTGTAAGTGACAATTGTATTGTTAATCAAAATTATTTGCTTGGCAATTAATCGTCAGCCTAAATTTTGTAGTCATGACAGCTTTAATCACACCTAATATGATTAATCACAAAAACATTTAAAAGTGGCTGCTTAATAAATATGTTAATGATCACATTAATTTAATATACTGTATAGAATACACTTCAACTAACCTGGAGAAACTGTCCACTTATATGGAGGAGCCCAAAGAATGAAACTCTCATCTCCCGCATGCAACCTGCTCAACATGTCACTAACCACTAAGCCATCACTCAACATATCTGAAATAAGGAAATGAATTATGGGACTTTTAGATCTTAGTAAAATGCAAGGATTCCATGCAACAACCAAATGAAATAGTTTATAGTATCAGCATATGTTTGAGTTTATCTTTACATAAATTCCACAATGGACAGCACAAACTAATGCTGTAGTTGCACTAATCCATAAAACAACATCCGTTCATTCAAATGTCATACTGAGCATGTTCCAGTGAGCTGTCAGCATTATAATACCCTGTTTATCCTGAACAAAACAAACACAACACATTGCACGGTGACTTTAAGCGGTAAAGAGGCTCTTATAGAAACAAAGAAACTCTGCCAGTTCTCGCTCGCACACCTCTTAACACTGAAGCATCCAGCCTGCTGCTAGTCACTTCCCTGTCAGCTTAATTTTATGTGCATAGACCTTTTCTAGTGATACTGTCAGGGTTTGCTTTCATAGTGTCAAGCACATTCCGCAGGCTGAGCATTGTAGGAGAAAGCCTGCAGTTACTCTGACAAGCCTAAACTCCCTTTGGGCACCAGTTAGAGATAACCTTGAAAGCAGACTGTGAAAAGACATTCTGCAGTATGACCTATTAAAACACATCCGGCTGAATTACTTTCACAAACAGGAAGACACTGTCAAACATTATGAAAGCGGGACAGTGCCTCCGGTGCTTCCGTGTGCAGAAATTAACCATAGAACGCATATGTAACTTCATACACTCTCACACAACGGTGATTCAGTGTCAATGATCAAGTGATGGAGAGAGGACCTTATTAACCATATTTTTTGTGCACAACAAACCCAAATGGAACCCGTGAAAAGGAGTGAAGCATCAGCGCTTACCCGGAATTGTGTTGAGCTTCCGTCTTAGCGGACAATTTGAGCAAAGTATCATTTACTGTACCAGCGCTAAAAGCAAAACAAGACATTCTCTGCGAGCGCTTTTCATGTGGAGTTCAAAACAGAGCGAATCATGTGAATGCACTTCACGATTATTGTAGCAAAGTGGATCTACAGTTAATATTGTAGAGGATGAGAGTTTACGAGATTTAATGTGCCTTGCAATGAACACTTATCCTATGAGGACTAGTTAATTTAATTATTAAACCTCCTACTTGCACTTTAGAAAATGCTTAATGTTACTTGAATTGTGCTACGTATTTTAGTCTATTCCTCTTTTTAATGTGGAATAATTTGTTTGGAAAATGTTGCTAAAACTTTACTGTTATATATTATATATTGTTTTTGAATTCCTATTGAAGAACTACATTACCCATGATCCTAATCTAATACAATGAAAATGTTTTGTTTCTGTACTTCTGCTCACCAAATTTAAATCAATAGTTTTATATTTTTCCATAATTTTTTATTCAATTACGTAATTCGCAATGCTTCGTGGGATTGTAGTTCATACCCTCATGAAAGATGTTAAGGACACAATCTTGTACCTTTTCTCTTTTTCTTCAATTTCCAAATACCTTTTTGTTTTAAATCAAAGTTTATGTTGTTATTCACCTTCAGAGCTGGTTGGTTTAGTTTGTGGCTTAGAATTTTTTATGAAGGATTTTACAAAATACCCATGGTAAAAATGAATGGAGAAAAAAATACTTCTGGAACCAAGGCGGCTGAAAAAGCAGTGGACGAGATGTGCAGTGTTCCTTGAATATAGATTCAAGGATAGCATGAAAGATTGTTTGAATGGAGAAAATAGTGAAGTATCAAAGTTCTTGGGCAGCAACGGCTAAAGGCGTTGCACTGACAGATGGGTCTGGTGCTGCTGGCCAGATCAGCTGCTATAAATGGAACAGGTGCCCAACAGGTCGGAACAAACACGCAGACAGTGCAGCCTCGTGTTCAATTGCACACGCATAACAAACATTTACAGCATGTTTAAGGGTCAACATGATGCTAATGATGCCAAACATACAAAATAAAACAAAAAACAATGTTTTGAAGAGGTTTTGAATTGTTCTAAAAAAGTGGATTGAAAAGGCTTTCATACTGTGTGAAAAATTTGATGCATTGTTTACTCACAGCATTTAACACTTGCACCCCCTCACCCACAGTGTTGGCACAGTTTTCTCGATCACCATTCGGTGTGCCAATGCAAACAGTCATCTAGCAGTACGAGCGAGTGTGAGGAAGTTGTTTGTTGTTTCACAGTGTAATTGTGTTTACCTATATGAGTAAGCTTTCTTGGCTCCTGTCTTGAGAAATATGAGCCAGGGGTGTTTTCTCTGAGGAGGCAAGAGAGGTATTGTCTCCTCACAAACACTATGAACAAAATAAACACTAGAAAAACAATGACTTTTATTCACTTTCTCACAAATCACGAGTAAAACGGCAGATTATCAGTTCATAAACACATTTCACCCTGTTCCTTACAAAATGCTATCTTATGACATCCAAACACTTTGTGTAGCACATGACACATTTTAACGTTTGCATTACAGAACCAACTACATTTACAAACTTGTTCGAGTACGATCAAATTGCACAGTAGCTCAACTGGCAGTAAACTGGTTGCGCACTGACGGGAGTGCATACACCAGCCAAGCAACTTCCATTGAGATGAATGGGAATGCTAACAGATAGCTTTCTCATGGTGTTGTAGACCTTGACACAAACAAAGAGCGGGGGCTTCTGAAACGCTACGGAAATGTGCATGCCTGCAACTGTTTGTAAATCTCTTACAATGCTAACCATTCCACCTTCTTAGCAAGACTGTGCGCACTAAGCATGCCTTGTTCTGCACTGGGGTTCAATGATATTTGTTCCAATTTCTGTGTGGCTGTTCTCTATCTGAACTCGTATCTGCACTCTGCAGCTGCTGGCACTTGGCACATTCAGCCTCCTATGAGGGTAGACCTCACCACAACGAGAAACCTGAGCTTTATCTGTCAGCCGAGAAGGAAGCAATTACAAGCTTACAGAGCAGCTGCCTAATGAGGACGCCGTGTCGAGGTCCACAGCGGAAAGCACGTATTTCTGCCGAGTAAGAACTTACAACATTGAAGGCCAGTCTTGCTGCATGCCAACTTCAAAGCTTACTGTTTTCTGTGTAAGTGTGTGTATAGACATGTTTTGTAATTCAAATCCCAGAACAGGGAATTTGATTGGGAAAGAAAAAGCTATTTTTATTGCAAAACAAAAATGAGAACTTTAGAGAACTAAAGCTGAATCATTCACAACAAAACAATAAACAATGGCAAAAAAAAAAAAAGAAAGCATGTGTTCAGATATTATTTTGGGAAATAAATGGAATGCTTTGCTTATGCATGGTAATTTCATAAAAATTTAGACCAAAGAAGCTGAACCCATATGTGTTGAATGGCTTTGAGAACCAGAGCAAATTAACAGAATAAAGGAGTACTATTCCTATTCCTGCTTAAATGTGCAATTTGCTATAAAACTTTTTAAAACAACAGCAAAACCAAATCTTTGAGAGTTTAATGATGGTAGGGTGCAGATAAGTCACAAAGCCTGTGATGATTGCTTAAATGGAAACTGGAATATTGTACAAATAAATGATTGGCGCTAAAGTAGACTAGGAATTGTTGAACCGATAAGAGACTTCAACATTCTTGAGTGAGTAAAACTCAGTGTCATTGATCTTTACCACAGCTACTCTATTTAAACCTGAAAAACGTACAAAGAAAGAATATGGGAAATGTCATCCTCCCCCAAATGAGAGAGTTTCTTGTGAAGGAGAACACCCTATGACTTGGATTCTTTCAAGCTTGTAATTGGTTGATGCTGAATAATTAGCCGTTCTAATTAATTATCAACAGTAGAGTGAGAAGAGATTCCACTGGGAATTCAAGGTTGCTACCGCTGACTCTATCTGTCAAGGGATGGAGCTAAAGATGTTTACATTTGAACAACCTTATTCATTTGATCCAATCTCAGGGTCGACCTCTTGACAACAGGTGTGTCCCAAACCGCACACTTCTGCACAATTCTACGCCATTTTGTAGTGTAAGTAGTACGAGTAGAATGTTAACACTGAAAATGCAGCAAAAAGAAGTGAAATTTAAGTACCCGACTGATGCACTTTTTCAACCATCAAAAAGGAGTGTGGAATACTGGACACTTCATGCACTCATAAGCGCATTTGGCTTGCCGTAGCGGAAGGGGCGGAGTTACCTGGCTGCGCTGCTGGTCTGACAAAACGGTTGTAAATAATGAAGTCTGGAGCAGCTAGCAAAACTTCAGTGGAAACAGCACCTTACAAATGTGAGTTGAATGTTTTATCATCACCACACTGTGTGAATATGTACGTTGTTTTAATATACAAATGTTAAACTGAGGTTGGCTAGCACGCTGAAGCTAGCGGGAACACATCATGTGCACTTAAAACATAACTTCCGTCAGCTGTTAAATGGCTAATTCTTCCGTGTAGTAAAAAAAAAAATGTTAAGTGATCCATTTAGGATGATACACTTTGAAAATTCATACACCTACGTACATGGTTGAGTACATAGTATGTTTTGTAAGTGCATAATGTATAGTGTGTCTTTGGGACACAGCTAACATTTTAAGTGTCGGGTTGCGGCAGCATTTCCAGTGTCGGGCTGCGCCAGCGTTTCCAGTGTCGGGCTGCGCCAGCGTTTCGAGTTTTGTGTTGTGGCGACACTCCTAGTGTCGGGTTGCGACAATATTTCCAGTGTTGTGTTCTGGTGATGTTTCCAGTGTCATGTTGCGACATCATTTCCAGTGTTGGGCTGCGCCAACATTTCAAGTTTTGTGTTGTAGCGACGTTCCTAGTGTCGGGTTGCGACAATATTTCCAGTGTTGTGTTCCTGTGACGTTTCCAGTGTCAGGTTGCGACACCATTTCCAGTGTTGGGCTGCGCCAACATTTCAAGTTTTGTGTTGTAGCGACGTTCCTAGTGTCGGGTTGCGACAATATTTCCAGTGTTGTGTTCCTGTGACGTTTCCAGTGTCAGGTTGCGACACCATTTCCAGTGTTGGGCTGCGCCAACATTTCAAGTTTTGTGTTGTAGCGACGTTCCTAGTGTCGGGTTGCGACAATATTTCCAGTGTTGTGTTCCGGTGACGTTTCCAGTGTCAGGTTGCAACACCATTTCCAGTGTCAGATTGCGACACCATTTCCAGTGTTGGGCTGCGCCAACATTTCAAGTTTTGGGTTGTGGCGACGTTCCTAGTGTCGGGTTGCAACTATTTCCAGTGTTGTGTTCCGGTGACGTTTCCAGTGTCAGGTTGCAACACCATTTCCAGTGTCGGATTGCGACACCATTTCCAGTGTTGGGTTGTAGCGACGTTCCTAGTGTCGGGTTGCGACAATATTTCCAGTGTTGTGTTCCGGTGACGTTTCCAGTGTCGGGTTGCGACACCATTTCCAGTGTCGGGTTGCGACATCATTTCCAGTGTTGGGCTGCGCCAACATTTCAAGTTTTGGGTTGTGGCGACGTTCCTAGTGTCGGGTTGCGACAATATTTCCAGTGTTGTGTTCCGGTGACGTTTCCAGTGTTGGGTTGTGACATAGTTTCCAGTGTTGGGTTGCAGTGACATTTCCAATGTCAGGTTGCGACAGCGTTTCTAGTGTCAAGTTGCGACATCATTTCCAGTGTTGGGTTGCGGCGACGTTTGCAGTTTTGGGTAGCGACAGCATTTCTAGTGTTGGGTTGGTCACACATCATTTATGTGAATCAGTTATTTTAGACAGTTCATGTAAATGTGTGTAAATACCCTGTGCAGCCTTAAAGGAACTTTGCCTTCTTTTTTGATGTGAACTATTTAGTTAATCATGGTTATGGTTTTCTCTACAAATACCATGGTGACTCTATGGTTACTGTAGTAAAGCTATGGTTAATTTTTGTAAGCAAATGTCTAATTAAATATATGGCAATCAAGTACTGTATGTACAAATATCAACTATAACTATCAAAACTTCTGATTGCAGAATTAAATATAATCCGATTGTTATATTCCTAAAAATATTTTCTTTAATTAGATTTGATGTACTTTTTATGTTAGTAGCTTCTAGTGTAGCAAATTTATTTGTAAAAAAATAGCTTGACTGTAGTTTAACTATTTCAAGTTATAAGTATCTTGTAGTTTGAGAAACCACTGTTTCAAAGTAGCTTCCACAACACTGGCGCAACATTTCCAGTTTTGGGAGAGAATTCCGTGCTGAACAGATCATCTTCGGCAGCATGCAATTTCCATGCTGGTCTAGACTGGTTTATGCTGGTTTTGTGTTGGTCTAGATGGTGAACCAGCATTGTTATATTGTTTACCAGCAAAACCAGTATGGTTTTTAAGGTAATGCTGGATAACCAAGGAAGCCTTGCCAGTTAAGGTAGTCAAAAAGCCTTGTTGGAACATCAGCACACCAGCATCCTATGTTGTGGATCAGCATTCAAAACACAATGCTGGTGACCAGATATATGGAGAGAGTTTCCTGGACTGGGAGAGTATTCCCTGTGTTGGATTATAAGAACTTTTCCAGTGTTGAAATGAGAGAATGTTCCCAGTGTTGGATTTGGAGACCATTTCCATTGTTGGGTTTGGAGAATTTTTCTAGTTGTGGATTAGAAGAGTACTTCAAGCATATTAGAAATGTTTATTCTGAAAATGTTTCATTCCCCCTGGTTAACTGAAATGATTCTTTAAAAGCTTTGGAGTTCTCTAATGTCAATTTCTCTCACATTTTTTCCAAGTAATAATTGAAAAGACAAAACAAACAGACAAAATGGAATAAGGCACCATTTTCTAATTATTTGCACTAAATGGAGAAAAGGATAACTCCTCTGAAAGCATTACAACTAAATTAAGCATATTGATTGAATAAAATGAATAACTCATTTCACACCCCCAGAATAGATTAAAAGAGATGTGAGAGAAAATGTGTTTTGTGGTGGGGGGGGGGTTGGTTGCAAAAGAGCAATAGAGGGCTGTCAGAGGGGTGTGGAGTTACCAGGCAGCAGTCATGTGTGGCACACAGTGCCAGCGGGGCGCAGTAAGTCGGATGTGGGAGGGTGAGAGCATTATGATGCTTTTGGGGGGTCTGTATCAGAGCTGCAGGCACAAACACAGTTCACAGACACACACACACACACACACACACTGGTGTCACACAGGGAGTCTCAAAGTGCACACAGCGCCAGCAGATGAGGAAGAGGAGAAGGATGAAGATGAATGTGCTGTCTCACTCGGTGTTGTCTTTTTCTGACTGTCATTCTCTCGGTCTATCCTCCCCCCTCTTTCCAAAGTGTACGTTTTAGGGTGATGACTAACAGTGAACCAGTTTCAAATTAGTTCTGTCAGTATACTAAAATATATTAAAAATAGGCATCATAAACATCATTTTATAGGGAAACGATCAGATGAGAAAGCTCAGGGTGTTGATGTATTTCCCATTGTAAGTTCCAGTGAAAGTTTGGGTGGGAAATGTTGAAGGGATAGTTTAAATCGCCAATAGCCTTTCGTTTGATCCACAACTATTAATATGTTTGGCTAATTGCTAGTCGGTTGCAGGTAGTATTTGGGGGAGAGACATTTTCATTGAGAGAGCATTTAATTGGACAAAATCTTTGTAGTGCAAAACGAGTCATCAATATTTTTGGCAGTGTTGTTGAAGCTACTTTGAAACTGTAGTTTCTTAAGCTACAAGCTACTCATAACTTCAAGTAGTACAGTCAAGCAACTCTTTTAAAACAGTAGTTAGATACACTACAAACTACTTACAAAAAAATAGTGAAATGCATTACATTTATTTAAAGAATAAATTCTTCTACAATATTACTATAGTAAAATCATGGATAACCATGTTTTCCACCAAACAATATGGTTACTGCTATCTTACTACTGTAAAATCATGACTGATTTTCATAAAGGTTATACAACAATAAATGTATACTTAATAGGCCTATTATTTTATATAACTGAATCGAAATATAGTGATAAACAGCAGCAATACAATACATATTTAGCTTCAAAAAAAGAAGACAGTCACTTTAAGGCTGTGCGGGGCTCAAGTGAATCAGTGAATCATTTACAGTGTGTGAACTAGTTCATTTGCATGAACCGTCCAGAAGAACCGACTCCCTAAAATGAATCAGAGTTCCTAACACTAAATTACTGTTTTATGACATTACTGTGCTACTCATTGAAAAATGTAGCTTGTTACTGGAAAAGTGACACTATTGTGAAAATAGCTGAACTACTGTCACACTACTGAAAAATGTTAAGTTGCTACTTTTAGTTAGGATAACTACTCTCCAACACTGATTTTTGGCTCATTTTATCATAATTTAGGAGTACACTAGCACATAGATGGCTTCAAAGCTAACAGACATGGACTAAAAGCCAGAAAACTCACATTTTGACTTCGTAAAGACACCATTAAACACCCCTAACCATTGTTGCTTATAGTCCATGCTTATTAGCTTTGAAGCCATCTATGTGCTAGTATTCTTCCAAACGCTGACACATTTCAAATCCCTAACTCTAAGGTTATCTTATCCTCTTACCTCTGTATGCAGGGGCGGACTGGGAAGAGAAATCGGCCTGGGAGTTTACATAGAAACTGGCCCAAAAAGTTGCGGGGGGTTGCTGTCCTTTTCTGCATATCGCTGCCCCCTTGATATCGCGGTGCCATTTTGTGGCCCGTTCTGCATAATGTGGCAGCCCATTTTAGCTTATCTCGCCCCATTTGGCCCCGTTTTGCAGCCGGCCCTTCAGGAAAAGTACCGGTTCTCCCGATGGCCAGTCCACCCCTGCCTGTATGTAGCTATGCTGATTAGACATGTGTAGCATATAGAGTATTATAATGTGCACTGATGTGTGTATGCATTTGTTTGTGTTGTAAAAGAGCTGTTCTCTCTTTAGCTGGACCCCAGGATGACACATTGCATTAGCTCATTTCACCATCAACCCCTACACTCCATGTCTGACCTCACCTGAACACGTGACAATCAGAGAGAGTCACAGATAGAGGAGATGATTGTTACTGGAAAGCATTAAAGGAGTCCTGCAGGTGTGTTCACCTTCTGGGAGGACTGCTCAATATCGCTGTGCTTTTTCTGGAAACTCTAAATGTTTCTGGTCAAGATCGGAGGCAAAACAGTTTGGGTTTTCAATCGTTTTCCGGCAGGGTGCGTGTAAACGTCGATGTTTGTAGGCCGCTGTGTGTGGTGAACGGTGTGATATTGATCATTCTGTTTAGGGATCTGCCAGTCTTCATCTTCTCAGTTCTGTTTCAAAAGGAATCAAGATGTGAATCTGCAGATAAAATCGTCAGTAATGGCTGAACCACAGGAAACTTGGGTGAACCATCTGACAGCAGGTCTTTGGGTGAATCTCACGAAACATGTCCAGGTCACATTTCGCCCCAAAGTCAAAAATAAAGAAATAAGGAAAAAAAAAAATACGTTGTGTAAAGAAAATTAAACCTAATTTAGGGCCACTAGGAATCTAAGCATTTTTTGCATTATATTCAATAAAATTAAGCACAAAATCTCTCTTTACCTCTCATTGAGTTTATATGTCGTTTTCAGCATTCTCAATGGTGATTTTTATTAGATTCTTATTGCTGTGATGAAGTACTTTTGAATCATATTACAGTAAAAATTACAATTTAAATAATATTATTATTATTTCCCATTACTGTGATAAAAATGATTTTTGTTTGTTTGTTATTGTTGTTGTTTTGTATGTCAGTAATGAGCATGTGGCTGGGGGATGTGCTTAAAATAAAAATGTAATAAAATAAAAAAAAAAAAACATTAAATCAGCATATATTACAATGATGTAAAAAATACTTTAAAATTTAATGATATGTCATAATATTTCCCATTACAGTAATGAGAATATTTCTATTAAAAAAAAAAATTATTACAAAATTACTTTAGCATAAATTACCATGATGTTAAAATACTTTACAATTTAAATAATATATTATTTTTCCCATAACAGTAGTGGGAATGTTTGTTTGTTGTATGTTTGAATGAGAGTAATGAGAATTGTAAAGGGGAATGTCTTTGTCATTAAAATAATGTCACACTGAAAAAACAATTTATGATCCTAAAAGTAAGCATCAGTTTCTTCAAGCAAAATATCATTTATTAAATTATTTTTAATGCATTTTCTTTATTATTTATTTTTTATGTACATTTTAAAGAAATACAACTCGGACATGTTCTTGACCAGTTGTGACAGGTCGAATGCTCTATTATAGCCAAAGCTAGCGAGAATTTGAAGTGTTGTATTTAATGCAATGTCACACAACTGAAAAGAGAATTCAGTATGTGTCACCAAAAAATGGGTTGCATGCATATTTATTGATCCGTTTGGTATAATTTGAAGCCAGCTTGCAGGAAATCTGTGAGCCTGCAATGCATTCCATACCGTCAATTTCTAACCTGAACCGGGGGGTGTATTAATCTTCTCAGACGCAGCCTGAATCCAGGAATGGATTGCAAGAGGAAGTTAACTAACCTGGAGGATGCTGTTTAGTCTGGTCCATGAGAAGCCTCTGATAAATCACAATGAGCTGCTTTACAGAAACACAGAGCTAGAAACACAGATGCTCAATTTAAAAGGCAGAGATTTACTCCCAGAGCCCAGTAAATAAAAACATCTAAAACCTCAAAATGTCAAGGCCAATGAAAACCAGAGGCTGAGGTGTGCGTGTGTGCAGTAGCGGTTCTAGCTTATATGGGGCCCCGCTTCAGCACACCCCCGAAGTTGTTGACTGGGGGGGATGATTGGAAATGATGCCAAATAAAAAGTAATATTTCCCTTAATTTGTCTTTGTTTAGTCTCATATTTCATCTCAAGCATGCTCTTCACTCACACTTTTGTCCAATTGATTAACAAGTACACTAGCTTTAGAAAAAAAAAAATTAGGGGCAAAATTGTAGCAACTCTTTTAAAACAGTAGTTAGATACACTACAAACTACTTACAAAAAAATAGTGAAATGCATTACATTTATTTAAAGAATAAATTCTTCTACAATATTACTATAGTAAAATCATGGATAACCATGTTTTCCACCAAACAATATGGTTACTGCTATCTTACTACTGTAAAATCATGACTGATTTTCATAAAGGTTATACAACAATAAATGTATACTTAATAGGCCTATTATTTTATATAACTGAATCGAAATATAGTGATAAACAGCAGCAATACAATACATATTTAGCTTCAAAAAAAGAAGACAGTCACTTTAAGGCTGTGCGGGGCTCAAGTGAATCAGTGAATCATTTACAGTGTGTGAACTAGTTCATTTGCATGAACCGTCCAGAAGAACCGACTCACTAAAATGAATCAGAGTTCCTAACACTAAATTACTGTTTTATGACATTACTGTGCTACTCATTGAAAAATGTAGCTTGTTACTGGAAAAGTGACACTATTGTGAAAATAGCTGAACTACTGTCACACTACTGAAAAATGTTAAGTTGCTACTTTTAGTTAGGATAACTACTCTCCAACACTGATTATTGGCTCATTTTATCATAATTTAGGAGTACACTAGCACATAGATGGCTTCAAAGCTAACAGACATGGACTAAAAGCCAGAAAACTCACATTTTGACTTCGTAAAGACACCATTAAACACCCCTAACCATTGTTGCTTATAGTCCATGCTTATTAGCTTTGAAGCCATCTATGTGCTAATATTCTTCCAAACGCTGACACATTTCAAATCCCTTTTTCCAAAAAGTTTCTCCAAAAAGTAAGATTAAAAGTACGAAGCACTTGCATACTGTAGTCTGGCTTTTTTATGGCAGTTTTGGAGCAGTGGCTTCTTCCTTGCTGAGCAGCATTTCAGGTTATGTTGATATAGGACTCGTTTTACTGTAGATATAGATACTTGTCTACCTGTTTCCTCCAGCATCTTCACAAGGTCCTTTGCTGTTGTTCTGGGATTGATTTGCACTTTTCGCACCAAACTACATTCATCTCTAGGAGACAGAATGTGTCTTCTTCCTGAGTGGTATGATGTCTGTGTGGTCCCATGGTGTTTATACTTGCGTACTATTGTTGGTACAGATGAACATGGTACCTTCAGGCATTTGGAAATTGCTCCCAAGGATGAAGCAGACTTGTGGAGGTCCACATTTTCTTTTCTTTTTTTTCTGAGATCTTGGCTGATTTCTTTTGATTTTCCCATGATGTCAAGCAAAGAGGCACTGAGTTTGAAGGTAGGCCTTAAAATACATCCACAGGTACACCTCCAATTCAGTACACCTCCTATCAGAAGCTAATTGTCTAAAGGCTTGACATCACGGTCTGGAATTTTCCAAGCTGCTTAAAGGCACAGTTAACTTAGTGTATGTAAACTTCTGACCCACTGGAATTGTGATATAGTCAATTAAAAGTGAAACAATCTGTCTGTAAATAATTGTTGGAAAAATTACTCGTGTCATGCACAAAGTAGATGTCCTAAACGACTTGCCAAAACTACAGTTTGCTAATATGAAATCTGTGGAGTGGTTAAAAAATGAATTTAATGACATAAGTGTATGTAAACTTCTGACTTCAACTGTAAATACTCTAGACTTATCCTATTTGACATCGTAACCCTACCCATAAAAGTAATATACATATATGTGTCCTGAATGTTTCCAAAATAGAGGTTTTGTGAGATTTAAGCTAACTTCTGGGAACAAGTTTTTCGCCAATGTATTGCTAAGAACACATGCACACGGTGATGTAAGGGTTTATTTTTGTCACGGTTCACCGTTTCTTCCTTGTTGTTTTTTTTTCACTGTTTGACATTGAATTCCAACAGTGTGTGTTTTGGAAATTGTTACTGTCACATTCTCTTATCCGTACATGCTACCATGAACAGGCAGAGCAGACAGACAAAAAATGTCACACGAGCAATGCTTTAGCATAACAAAATCTGAGCATTTGACACAGTGTAAATATCACAGTGCAACTCTAAACTAAACAAGTTTTACAGAGGACAAGTTTAAAGATGCCAGTTTATATTTAGCTGCTTCTGGGTGTTTGTTTCACAGGCTTATGTCTGGCTTAGATATAAATGAGGAGGGAATTAAACAATGAGAAGTAATATCATGTAGAAGTAAACAATCAAATCCATCACAATACATTTTTAAAAGAGCAAATTCTCCCACTGACTGTATGAAATTGGAGTGAAGTGTGTAGTCACATCAGGAGCTTCTTTAAAACCGATAACAAAAGTTGTACCTAAGACTGTGTCAGTATTTATTTTTAGAATCTCATAGAGATTATTTTTGTCTATGGCTCTATGGTGCAACTGCTTAGGACGGCAAACCTGGACACACACACACACACACACACACACACACACTCAGCACTTTGGCCGTGGTGATGTTACGTTTCCTGTGTCTTGTGCTGATTAGTGTCCTTTGGGATGGTGCTGGAAGGTACTGTATGTGGGTTAAAATGAAATGGAGAAAGGGAATGTGTTTGTGTGTGTGTGTGTGTGTGTGTGTGTGTGTGTGTGTGTGTGTATATATACAGGTGCATCTCAATAAATTAGAATGTCATGGAAAAGTTCATTTATTTCAGTAATTCAACTCAAATTGTGAAACTCGTGTAATAAATAAATTCAATGCACACAGACTGAAGTAGTTTAAGTCTTTGGTTCTTTTAATTGTGATGATTTTGGCTCACATTTAACAAAAACCCACCAATTCACTATCTCAAAAAATTAGAACATGGTGACATGCCAATCAGCTAATCAACTCAAAACACCTGCAAAGGTTTCCTGAGCCTTCAAAATGGTCTCTCAGTTTGGTTCACTAGGCTACACAATCATGGGGAAGACTGCTGATCTGACAGTTGTCCAGAAGACAATCATTGACACCCTTCACAAGGAGGGTAAGCCACAAACATTCATTGCCAAAGAAGCTGGCTGTTCACAGAGTGCTGTATCCAAGCATGTTAACAGAAAGTTGAGTGGAAGGAAAAAGTGTGGAAGAAAAAGATGCACAACCAACCGAGAGAACTGCAGCCTCATGAGGATTGTCAAGCAAAATCGATTCAAGAATTTGGATGAACTTCACAAGGAATGGACTGAGGCTGGGGTCAAGGCATCAAGAGCCACCACACACAGACATGTCAAGGAATTTGGCTACAGTTGTCGTGTTCCTCTTGTTAAGCCACTCCTGAACCACAGACAACGTCAGAGGCGTCTTACCTGGGCTAAGGAGAAGAAGAACTGGACTGTTGCCCAGTGGTCCAAAGTCCTCTTTTCAGATGAGCAAGTTTTGTATTTCATTTGGAAACCAAGATCCTAGAGTCTGGAGGAAGGGTGGAGAAGCTCATAGCCCAAGTTGCTTGAAGTCCAGTGTTAAGTTTCCACAGTCTGTGATGATTTGGGGTGCAATGTCATCTGCTGGTGTTGGCCCATTGTGTTTTTTGAAAACCAAAGTCACTGCACCCATTTACCAAGAACTTTTGGAGCACTTTATGCTTCCTTCTGTTGACCAGCTTTTTAAAGATGCTGATTTCATTTTCCAGCAGGATTTGGCACCTGCCCACACTGCCAAAAGCACCAAAAGTTGGTTAAATGACCATGGTGTTGGTGTGCTTGACTGGCCAGCAAACTCACCAGACCTGAACCCCATAGAGAATCTATGGGGTATTGTCAAGAGGAAAATGAGAAACAAGAGACCAAAAAATGCAGATGAGCTGAAGGCCACTGTCAAAGAAACCTGGGCTTCCATACCACCTCAGCAGTGCCACAAACTGATCACCTCCATGCCACGCCGAATTGAGGCAGTAATTAAAGCAAAAGGAGCCCCTACCAAGTATTGAGTACATATACAGTAAATGAACATACTTTCCAGAAGGCCAACAATTCACAAAAAATGTTTTTTTTATTGGTCTTATGATGTATTCTAATTTTTTGAGATAGTGAATTGGTGGGTTTTTGTTAAATGTGAGCCAAAATCATCACAATTAAAAGAACCAAAGACTTAAACTACTTCAGTCTGTGTGCATTGAATTTATTTATTACACGAGTTTCACAATTTGAGTTGAATTACTGAAATAAATGAACTTTTCCATGACATTCTAATTTATTGAGATGCACCTGTATATACTGTACATTTGCTTTTTTTTTTTTTTTTGAATTTACATATAAGGGAGACTGGGGCTAGATGTCACACTTTTTACTCCAGTGAATGTTTCTCAGATTAGATTTATTTTTTTAACGTCAATTTAAAGCCACATCCCTGTTAGACTTGACTACTAAAAAGCTATACACAGCTGCACTCTTATTGCCTAGGAATCACACACTGATGTTTAGAAACAAAAGCTCCAGCAGCATCTGAGCACAGATCACACTTGCTTTCATATTTTTTATCTAATGCAATGACGTTCACCATCTTTAAGTGTGACATAAAGAATAGTTCATGCAAAAATGAAAATTCTGCCATCATCTTTCTTCTGACTAACACACAAGATGTTTGGCAGAATGACATTCTGACACCATTCACTTTCATTGCATCTTTTTTCTATGCAATGAAAATAAATGGTCATGGAGCCACGGTATATTTGTGCATGGTTTGGGTTGTGTGAGTGTGACTTCAGGATCAGTGACGTCTCTGCATTAGGGGCAGTGGCACTGTATTGCAAAATGCGTGGCATCATCATAAACTTATTTGAATAAATAATCTATTTATAAAAACTGATGCATTAGGTTAAAATGTGTTTCTTGTTTTTTTATCTGTCAGAATGAAGGACAGCATTTGGAATTATCCGTCAATATTTAAAAAATCGGTAAAATTGGGTTAAGTGATTGTTTGTGCCCCACCAGAAATAATCACCCTGAGATGCCACTGTTCAGGATGCCTTCAAGTATTTGTATTGTTGTTTAATAAGTATATGCGTTGTGTTTGGTGCTGCTGTATGTCGAGTGGATGTGATGAATTTGTGGTCTTCTGTTTCTCTCAAACAAATCTCACAGTAGGAAACAGCTGAACCTCATCTGCGATCAGGAGAGACACAGAGAGCATCAATCTTTCGTGTGATGATGTTTCTCACTCAACTCTAACCCACAATTACCAGTGTGTAAACACTGACCCCCTCCTCATTAGGAAACAACTAGTCCCCTAACATTCATTCTTTAAAGGAGAACTCTGTAATATTTTCTGATATTAAAATACTCTCTTAATATGCAGAGTCAACTAAAAGCAAGTCATTCTTAAGTTGATTTCTCAGAAAAGTGAAAGTAAACACGTAAGCCGCATGATTTGAGACATAATTTCTTTAACGAAAATCGTGTGTTGTGTGCACACGTTTAATACTGAAGGGTTCAATACTATGAGCAGTGTCTTGGCAAGCATTATTATTAGGTATACTTTTTTCATTAGTGTACTGTACTAATGTAATTACACTAGCACTAATGTACACTTTGTGACCTCTTTTAAAGAGATGAATCCTCACAGGGTCCGACTAACAATAAACCATTCATTACTGTTTAGGAATATTCATTATATGTAAATCTTAAGGGTCTTATTACATGCCACCGTGACTCACCAAAATATAATATTGGAAATAAACATTCAGCTCTCTAAATTTTACCCCTGTACCCTCCGAAGAGGTTATTTTACTTTTGTTAACCAAGCTAACACATTGTTCAACACAGTAAAAGCCTGTCAGGTTTGGGTATTTTGTGGGCAAGATAATCAAACTAAATTCTTCCCAAATGGACCGTGTTGTGGCTGTTCACCCAAAAATGTACCCACCCTCATGTTGTTCCAAACCCAATTGATCTACAGTATTTTCTTCCATGCAACACACAAGGAGATATGTTAGCCTTAGTCATCATTCACTTTCATTGCATTTAAAAAAATGTAATGAAAGTGAATGGTGACTGGTGGCTTATATTCTGCCTAACATCTCCTTTTTATCATAAAAGTAATCCATAAGACTCCAGTGGTTTAATCCATGTCTTCAGAAGCGATATGATAGGTGTGGGTGAGAAACCGATCAATATTTAAGTCCTTTTTACTATCAGTCTCCCCCTTTGACCAGCTCTGACCAGTAGTTGGCTGAATGTGAAAGTGAAAGTCACTTCCACGCCAGAATGTGGAAGTGAAAGTGAAAGTGTAGATTTACCGTATTAAAAAAAGGTCTTAAATATTGATCTGTTTCTCACCCACACCTATCATATCGCTTCTGAAGATATGGATTAAACCACTGGAGTCTTATGGATGACTTTTATTCTGCCTTTTTGTTACCATGCACTTGCATTGTATGGACCTACAGAGCTGAAATATTCTTTTAAAAATCTTTATTTGTGTTATGCAGAAGAAAGTCATGCACATTTTTGGGTGAACTATTCCTTTAAGTTTGAATATTGAATGATGATGTTGAAGTCAAATATTGTTATGAACTGTATATGGACCAATAATTTAAACAGTAAAGATGCATATTGTTTGTCTGTCAGTAGTTTATTTTTTTTATGCCAAATTTCTCAGGCTTTAGAAGTGCGTTAACCATGTGAGGATGTGTATTCAACAACCTGTTACATGTACAACATTATCATACAGGCCTATTGAATCAAATTAAAACTTTTATTGAACTGTAGTGCTGCTCATATCCACCACTGAAATCTGCAGCTCAAAAGAAGGCCGTAAGCGCGGTTGCCTGCGTGTGACATCACGGTAGTTTAATCTTTTATTGGTTAGGTTTAGAAATAGGGACTGGGTTTGGGGATCTACTGAAAAATATCAATGTGAAAATATAACTTAACTAAACTAATGTATTAATAAGTAGAATAAAACATATTGTGCTTGAACATGCAACAAATCGGAAGATTAACAAGCCTGTGACGGAATCGTCCAAACTGAGGTGAAAATGGAATGACAACACTGGAAAAAAAAAATCTTTTTCAAATTGAGTATTTTGGTCTTGTTATCCTGTAAAAAAAAAAATAATAATAATAATAATAATTTAAAAAAATCTAATTTTTCTTAAAACAAACTAACAAAATGTAGTCATATTTACTGTATGCTTACAAGAAGAAAAAAACAACAACATTTATTTATTTATTTTTCTTACCCAACTAGCAGTTTTTATTTATTTATTTTTACTGGAAAGTAAGACAAAAATACTCAGTAAGAAAAAAGTTTTTGGATGTTTTCATTATGTCTTCATTATGAGACTGCTCTAGATTCAGCCTGATCTCACAGTGAAATTGGAAACAGTAGGTCAGCTTTTCTTTGGAAAAATCTGTATATATGCTGACTGAAATTTAAAACACTGCCCCCAGTGGCCAAAGTCGGAAGTGTGCTGTACATGATGTAATACAGTCAAGAGGAATGCAAATTTTATGGACTCTACCCCCAAAACTTAAACCTAACCATTAGTGGAGTAAAAATGAAATGTTAAGGGGAAAAATGTAACCCCTGTATCTTGCTCATCAGTGATTATGAGAACACAATTACTTCCTGATTTCAACGTGGATTTGAACCCAGGTCTTTCACACTGCTGATGCATCTTGCTGCCGGCCGAGCCACATGGGAAGTTAAACACACTGAAACCGATGCAAAAATGTCTGGTAGGAAATGTCGCATGTCAATGTGTCGGCACACTGTCGCCGATCCTATGGTAACGGCATGTTGACTTCCTGTGTGATCATGTTGCAGCCAGCCAGGATTAGGGGTTTGTACAGTATCAACATGACAGTAAGTAAATTACATAATGTTCATTTTTGGGTGAGCTATCCCTTTAATCCTTGTAATTTTGAAAATAGATGTTTGTCAGGCTGCTGATTTATGTAGGAGAGACACAGCTTAAGTCCTGATCGTATTGGGGGGGCAGTGGTGGCTCAGCGGTTAAGGCTCTGGGTTACTGATCAGAAGGTCGGGGGTTCAAGCCCCAGCACCGCCAAGATGCCACTGTTGGGCCCTTGAGCAAGGCCCTTGACCCTATCTGCTCCAGGGGCGCCGTATCATGGCTGACCCTGCACTCTGACCCCAGCCTAGCTGGGATATGTGAAAAAGAAGAATTTCACTGTATATGTGCAAAATGTATAATGTGTGATAAATAAAGAAAATTATAATTATTATAATTAAAAATTAAAATTATAATTATAATTATAATTATTGTCCATATGTCCCAACCATGAGCGATGGTGGTACAACAGTTTTCAGGGACAGACAAGAGAGTGTGTGTGTTTCTGAGTATGTCACTGGGTGATGGATGCCACCCCAGTTCTGTCAGCCTTTAGTCGCTGACAGCACCAGACTGAAGCTACCCTCCTAGGATGTAGTATGTGTGTGTGTGGTGTTGAAAGAGCCAACGTCTGATCCTCCGAGTCTAAAACTCTCAGCACAAACCCACAGTCATCTCGCTCTGCTTCACGCTGCCAACGCTCACTTTAGGGAAATCTAAACTTTGAGTCGGAGTCCCAAAAGCTCTTATTGAAACAGTATGGCATCACCAGTGGCTGCCACTTTGAGTGCCACAAGGCCTTGTTTTCAATTTCACAAAATTGTCTGAACTGCAGTGTCAACGCTGGCCCAGAGTAAAGTTTTTATGGGTTGAGCCGTTTTGTTTAGTTGCTGGTTAGCTTGTCAGAAGGGTTTTTGCAACTTTAAGCAATAGCTCTATTTTAAATGCTGCTTGGCAATAATTTTGAGCAAGAACTAAAAGTGAGACAACTACTGTAAATGGGATCTCTTTTTACAAAGATTTACCATGGTGACTGCAGTTTCTGACAAAATACCATAGTTATTGCATTAATACCATGTTAAATATTGCTTTCACTATTGTAAAATCATAATCAATCCAACACCTTTCAGAATCTTAATGTCATTTTGATTCCTTTTCTGATGACAAGGGCAGCTAATACTATTGAGAAGAATATCATCTCTGAATGCTATTCTGAGATGCGGGTTGGTGCTGTTTTTGCGGCACGAGGGGGACCTACACAATATTAGACAGGTGCTTTTAATGTTGTGGCTGATCGGTGTATGGTTGCATTCTCTTTGCACTGGAAACTTCTGTCACCATGAAAAATTCCTTGTGTGTGTGTGTGTGTGTGTGTGTGTGTGTGTGTGTGTGTGTGTGTGTGTGTGTGTAAGCATACTTAGCAATAAACTCATTCTGATTCTGATTATTTTTAACTATAAAGCATCGCTTCTGGTCAGCAGCAGTATGCGTGTATGACATTATTACGTTGGCATGTTCACACGAGAACTGACGCACGTGCGACACACCCAGAAGAACAGCGCTGTTTACAAGTGAGGAGGAGGAACGCTGACAGAAGCTTTGTTGGTTTTGGATTAGATCTATATTTATCTGTTCCTTTACTCACAGTGGTGCGTTTGTGTGCTTATCCTGGATGTCTCAACCAAGAGAAAAAGGTGAGCTTACATCTGTAATATGCCAATGTGAATATGTCACACAAGAGACTGCGTGAACTTGGTGCTCTCATGAATGCATATACTGCTTGGAAGCGATGATTTATAGTTAAAAAGTACACAAAAAGCGATCATATCATTTTAGAATACATTAACCACTGGAGTCGTATGGATGACGTTTATACTGATTGTCTGTGATGTTTGGAGCTTCAAAGGTCTGATCCCCATTCACTTGAATTTCAAGGACCAACTGAGCTGAGATATTTTTCTGTTTTTCTTCAAATGTGTTCTGGTTAAGAAAGAAAGTCATACACATCTGGGATGGAATGAGGGTGAGTAAATGATGAGAGAATTTTAATTTTTGGGTGAACTATCTCTTTAAGGTCGGAGTAATGCATGTGTTTAAACTAGAGCTGTCAAAATTAACGCGTTAACGCATGCGATTTAATTTAAAAGGTTTAAATTAATGCATTTACCATAAATGCAGCAAAAACACTGCTCAGAAGGGCAGAACCTTTGTAATGTGTCCGCCCAGAGTCATTACACTGATGGACACACCACAAACACACAACTGTCAGTGATAAAATGACGGAGGATGGAGCTCTTAGTGCTTTTAATTAATGTACAAAACAAGCCCAGATGGGACTGAAGTATTTTTCAGCCTATGTAAGGTGTATTTATATTACCATAGAAGCAAGCCAAGTCTTATCTATCACCAAAACGCAGAATGAGATGTTTTTGTCTGCAAGCGCTTTTCATGTGGAGTTCAAAGTGGCGCTGGCATTGCCGCCCTGACATGAATCATGAATGCAGCTTCACAACTGCTGTAGAAAAGCGGATAGCCACAGTCTACCAGCAGATTAATATTGTGAAGAATGGCAGTTTAAGAGATTTAATGGCCATTGCAATGAATACTAAACCTTTGGGGACTAAAGCCAACTTTACACAAAAAAAAGGTAGCAAAAAGTCTGCATCTGAAGTGGCATTTAAGTGTATTTTCACAGAGCAGGAATAAATGCATTTACACAGCCATTGCAAATGCATAAATAATGTTATGAGAAGAATATTTTTAATGTAAAATTATGAATATAAAAATATGAAATATAACTCCCACTTAGACTTTGGGAAACGTTTAATGTTACTTGAATTGGTGAGATTTTAGTGCATTTCTATCATAATACTGTAGAAGGCTTTGTTTGGAAAATGTTAATAAAGCATTATATTGTCACATATTGTTTTGTTTTCTTTCCTAAGATAGAAATAAATGCATTTTGTCAGGAAAACAAGTAGACATGGTGTCAAATTTCAGCATTTTAAAAATCTGAGATTAATCGCGAATAACTCCAAAAATTATGCTATTGCGATTTTTAAAAATGTAATCGACTGACAGCACTAGTTTAAACGTAAAGTTTCATTAGGTCTCATGCAAGGTTTGTAAGGTTAGCACCTTACAAGAAAGCACTCCAGCAGTGCCGAGGTACAGTAATGGTGTCAGAAGTTAATACAAGAGTACTTTGATATTGCATGATGGTAATGAATGATTACCACATTTATGTGCCATGGTTTTTTGATAGAGTTTGGCGGTATAGTAAATATGTGTTTGTATATCAAACAATGCCTTTGAATGTGGCTCATTCAGTCAGAAATTAGATTCAGAACTGTTTCAGAATATTAGCTTTATTGTTTCAAGTCTGTGAGTACTTTTGTTACTTGTCACCTAGGGTGTCAGGAATTGGCTGGTTAGCAGGTCCCTGTTTGCCCCTGCTAGCAGACCCTGGAACAATAACTTATAATGTCAAGAAGCATGTTTCTCCTTTGAAAGCCATTCGAAAGTAAACTTTGTACCCTGATTATAGTACATCTTTGAAGTATAAAGGCAAAGACATTAAGTGATGCAAGATTCTAACAAGAGCCCTTGATGTCATTCTAGAAGAAAAGAAATGAGGGTACAAGTGTACTTGAAGCTCATTTGGCATAGAGATTGTAGTTAACCTGGAAGTAGATTGGAAGTAACTGCAGGCGAGTCTTCACAGGGGAGCGAGGGCAAAGCAGAGCGTGAAGTGAAGGAAGGATAACAGCATGACTGTCAGACAGGACATGGTTAGAAAATTTCTGTATATACAGGAGAGGAAAAGAAGTTCTAAGGTCATGATGATGTGGCAGAGTTGAGGGCAGAGCTCAAAGATTTCCTCTACAGCAGATGTTCTCAACTGGTTTTGCTTCAGAACTCAAATTTGACATTGGACATCAATTGGC
The DNA here is from genome assembly GCF_019703515.2 of Myxocyprinus asiaticus. Classification (NCBI taxonomy): domain Eukaryota; kingdom Metazoa; phylum Chordata; class Actinopteri; order Cypriniformes; family Catostomidae; genus Myxocyprinus; species Myxocyprinus asiaticus. The sequence continues at coordinate 45,835,776 of NC_059369.1, forward strand.
GATACAGTACCAATATTTTTTACCGTGCAAAAATCACTGTGACATCATTGTGAGCAACAACTTGCTACAAATAAATAAGTAAATTGTTTTGCCAAAAATAAAAGGGGGGGGCCACATGGCCTTTGAAGTTTGTTGCCATTGAAAACGTGGCAATTTACTTATTTATTTGTAGCAAGTTGTTGCTCACAATGACATCACAGTGACGTCATTTTGTTGTCTAGAAAAAGTCATAGAAGTACGCCAAAAACCGTGCAAACGCCTTTATGTGAGCAATCAAACATAGTGGCCCTGTTTTTTTTTTTTGTTTTTGTTTTTGTTTTTTTGGTGGGGGGGACCCTGTAGACATATACAGGTGCTGGTCATATAATTAGAATATCATCAAAAAGTTGATTTATTTCACTAATTCCATTCAAAAAGTGAAACTTGTATATTATATTCATTCATTACACACAGACTGATATATTTCAAATGTTTATTTCTTTTAATTTTGATGATTATAACTGACAACTAAGGAAAATCCCAAATTCAGTATCTCAGAAAATTAGAATATTACTTAAGACCAATACAAAGAAAAGATTTTTAGAAATCTTGGCCAACTGAAAAGTATGAACATGAAAAGTATGAGCATGTACAGCACTCAATACTTAGTTGGGGCTCCTTTTGCCTGAATTACTGCAGCAATGTCGATCAGTCGATCAGTCTGTGGCACTGCTCAGGTGTTATGAGAGCCCAGGTTGCTCTGATAGTGGCCTTCAGCTCTTCTGCATTGTTGGGTCTGGCATATCGCATCTTCCTCTTCACAATACCCCATAGATTTTCTATGGGGTTAAGGTCAGGCGAGTTTGCTGACCAATTAAGAACAGGGATACCATGGTCCTTAAACCAGATACTGGTTGCTTTGGCACTGTGTGTAGGTGCCAAGTCCTGTTGGAAAATGAAATCTGCATCTCCATAAAGTTGGTCAGCAGCAGGAAGCATGAAGTGCTCTAAAACTTCCTGGTATACGGCTGCGTTGACCTTGGACCTCAGAAAACACAGTGGACCAACACCAGCAGATGACATGGCACCCCAAACCATCACTGACTGTGGAAACTTTACACTGGACCTCAAGCAACGTGGATTGTGTGCCTCTCCTCTCTTCCTCCAGACTCTGGGACCCTGATTTCCAAAGGAAATGCAAAATTTACTTTCATCAGAGAACATAACTTTGGACCACTAAGCAGCAGTCCAGTCCTTTTTGTCTTTAGCCCAGGCGAGATGCTTCAGACGCTGTCTGTTGTTCAAGAGTGGCTTGACACAAGGAATGCGACAGCTGAAACCCATGTCTTGCATACGTCTGTGCGTAGTGATTCTTGAAGCACTGACTCCAGCTGCAGTCCACTCTTTGTGAATCTCCCCCACATTTTTGAATGGGTTTTGTTTCACAATCCTCTCCAGGGTGCGGTTATCCCTATTGCTTGTACACTTTTTTCTACCACATCTTTTCCTTCCCTTCGCCTCTCTATTAATGTGCTTGGACACAGAGCTCTGTGAACAGCCAGCCTCTTTTGCAATGACCTTTTGTGTCTTGCCCTCCTTGTGCAACGTGTCAATGGTCGTCTTTTGGACAACTGTCAAGTCAGCAGTCTTCCCCATGATTGTGTAGCGTACAGAACTAGACTGAGAGACCATTTAAAGGCCTTTGCAGGTGTTTTGAATTAATTAGCTGATTAGAGTGTGGCACCAGGTGTCTTCAATATTGAACCTTTTCACAATATTCTAATTTTCTGAGATACTGAATTTGGGATTTTCCTTAGTTGTCAGTTATAATCATCAAAATTAAAAGAAATAAACATTTGAAATATATCAGTCTGTGTGTAATGAATGAATATAATATACAAGTTTCACTTTTTGAATGGAATTAGTGAAATAAATCAACTTTTTGATGATATTCTAATTATATGACCAGCACCTGTACATTATACTGTATATTAATGATTTTTAAGAATGAGGAACCTGGGGGTCTGGTTAGCTCAGCGAGTATTGACGCTGACTACCACCCCTGGAGTCGCGAGTTTGAATCCAGGGCGTGCCGAGTGACTCCAGCCAGGTCTCCTAAGCAACCAAATTGGCCCGGTTGCTAGGGAGGGTAGAGTCACATGGGGTAACATCCTTGTGGTCGCTATAATGTGGTTCAATCTCGGTGGGGCGCATGGTGAGTTGTGCGTGGATGCTGCGGAGAATAGCGTGAAGTCTCCGCGGTAATGCGCTCAACAAGCCACGTGATAAGATGCATGGATTGACGGTCTCAGACGTGGAGGCAACTGAGATTCGTCCTACGCCATCTGGATTGAGGCATGTCACTACACCACCATGAGGACTTAGAGCGCATTGGGAATTGGGCATTCCAAATTGGGGAGAAAAAAAAAGAATGAGGAACCTGTCCATCCTGACATCTGTCTAATTTTACTTATATCAAGTGACAGTTAAATTTGTGGCAAAATAACATTAACACAATAACAAAATTACAGTAACACACTGCCTTTGACATCAGCAACAAAAGAAATTGAAATTGTTTCCCCCATGCTTTAAAGGTGATGTTTGTTAAAGGCATAGTTCGACAAATACTTGGACTTGAAGGTCAGAGTTACGGTGCTTCAAGCGCGTGCCGAGACGGAGTTACAGCAAACAGGAAGGGATCTGCTCAGATCTGGATCGGCTAAGAAAATAGCTGTCTGGGGGTTTTCCAGTTCCTTCCAAAGGGTCTAAGACCCCCCCAACACCCCCCATAATTTGCACCATGCCATCAACCTCATTCACCATTCACTGCCATTAAATGGAAAAGAGCAGCATACATTTTCTCCATGTGTTTCATAGTCAAGAGTCATACAGGTTTTGAACAACATGAGTAAATGGTTATTTTGCTATCATAAATCTGCACAATTATATAGTTATTTGCATTTCATTGTTTACATTCAGTATTGCTTTGTTCGTGGACTGTGTGTTCTAGCTAATACATCACAATCAGCCCGCAGGGAAGGAAAACACAACATTTTCTTTCTCTCAGTCCATGTTATTTTTTGTTTACGCTTCTGAATATACAATATTTGAAATGACAAGAAGCAGTAATAGGGAAAGAGATGGGAGATTTTTCAGTCTCAGTGTTGGGTAACACGCAGATTTTGACAACATCATTGAAACTGGAGAAATGTTTGGCTGAAGCCAAAATCTCTTGACTCGCTAATAGGGTGTCACTTCTTGTAGCACACTGCCATGCTTTTCACGTCCATGAAGCCTTTAAACAAGAAAGATGAGATTTTTGTATTTGGTAATTATGGTTCAGCTTAAGTTATGGGCCGTACTCTTTCAAATCATCGATGCCAACATTCAAGAAACTTCATATTGAGAGTCTTCACGAATACAAACATTTTAAACTCTCTTTTCGCAGCCATTTTTCCCTCGGCTTGACAGCTCATGCCATAAACGGTAATCAAACAACCTGCTTTCTGCAAATCAGTTAGCAACAAACAGATAAAACTTGCATCAGAAGTTTGTGTGTCATATTCTCCCAATCAAAGCCCACAGATCAGAGTGAGAGAAAGCTGGTGCTGCTGTTTTCCACTTACATCAATTTAAAAAGTGCTGGCTATTTTCCCAGCCAATCTCTCCGATGGCATTAATGGTCTATCTCTCTCTTTTATTGTTTTCCAGGAATATACTCTAGGATAGTTTGCATCTTAAATCAGCAGACACTCCTGAGTCAAGCACCCCGCCCCCCCCTCCAAACAATACCTCAACCAAATTAGCATATCAAGAGAGCGGCGGAGTGCCACGAAATTGGGTCATGTTTCATGGGAGCACATACACGTTTGGTGTTTAAAGCTGTCCTTCTTTTGTACTCTCATTTCTGGTCCACAAAAGTCAGATTAAACAGAGAGCATTGTTAATAATGTGAGAAACACCTTGGCTTAACATTTATGTTGAAATATTCTCATGAACATGGAGGCTAAAAATATCTAGCTTTTTGTTACGTATCATTATCATTAGGAGTGGCAACTTCCTGGAGACTTCCTGTTCTGGTTGCTGCCAGCACACTGCACGAGTCTCTGTTTGTAGCTTGCTAACCTGCTTAGCATTTCTTAATCTTATACGTTCATCCTTTTATCCTTTGCAATTTTACCGCGTGCTTCATTTTTTCCGCTTTTCTATTGTTTCAACTGCGTGTATTTTACTGCGTGCATCCGATTTCCTCTCTTTTTCTTTAATTTTTTTCCCCCGCTTGCCTACATTTCATGCCTCGACTGCATGCATTCGTTTTCTTCTCTGTGTTTTACATGGATTATTGCATCAACCTCAATCCTCTGCTGATCAGGAACTGTATCAAACCACATCAATCTCAAACCCTCACCATTCAAGAACAACCATAACAACAAAAACAAACAATTATGGTAAGTCATGGCATTCGCTCATGTTATTTCTTCCTGCATGCCACATGTTTACTATAGCTTCTTCCATCAGCAGTGAGGGATTCACTTGTGAAAAATGTAAGGAATTAGTCAGGCTGACGGAGAAGGTTAATGAGTTAGAGACACAGTGACACAGAGACAGTGAGAAAGAGAAGCCAGGAGATACTGTTTCGCTATGGGTAGTTCAGCGAGCAACACACACAATTTGGTTGTGGTTGTAGAGCCCCCGCAGCAGGGTGTTTTGGTGAAGTCTCGGTGGCATACTTGCTCAGCAAAGCGACACCACTCTCCTGTTTCTGTTAGGGTTTCCAATCGATTCTCCCCACTCAGTGATGCACCCACTGAGAATCATTTTGAATGAGCCCTAGTAATAGGTGATTCTATTGTAAGGAACGTGGAAATAGAGACTCCACCATTGTAAAATGCATTTCAGGGGGCTTGGGCATCTGACATCAGAAAGTTTACAAGTGCTGGCAAATGTACAAATGTAGATTTTCTAAGATTGTTATTCATGTTGGCACTAACGATGTCCGGCTTTGCCAATCAGAAATTACTAGAGATAATGTTAAAGAGGTGTGTGAACTTGCAAAAACTATGTCAGACACTGTAATATGCTCTGGCCCCCTTCCCTGCTCATCGTGGTGATGAGGTTTATTGTAGATAGTGTCACTGAATGGCTGGATGTCTGAGTGGTGTCTGGAGAATAGCATATTATTTATAGACAATTGGAGTTTTTGGGGTAGACTTGACCTACTAAAGAGAGACGGATTCCATACGTGCAGGGAAGGTACCGCTCTCCTCCCTCTTTCAAGGAGGAAGTGGGAGATGGGTAACAATCCAACGTGCGTCTTTATTTCTCACACAAGCTTAAATAATGCTTTTCAGCTTCAACACAATGACCACACACATGTACACACTGCTGCGTGCAACTCTCTCTCTCCTCCGGTGGTCTGGATCGCCCTTTAAATCACTCTCCGCTCTCACTGCAAACACAAAACAGCTCTCTCGGCCTCGCTCTCCACAGACGTTGCTCAGCCATGCCCCCATCACCACATATGTGTAAATGAGGAATTGTCAAATCAAACAAAAGTTAAGTATGGCGTGCCACAGGGATCAGTTTTAGGGCCTCTGCTTTTCTCCTTATATATGCTTCCCCTGGGATATATTATCAGGAATCATGGAATAAGTTTCCACTGTTATGCAGACGATACCCAACTTTATATTTCTTCAAAACCTATGAAATTTCACAATTCTCCAAATTAGCAGAGTGTATCAATGAAATCAAAGATTGGATGGCCAGAAATGTCCTTCTGCTCAATTCCGACAAAACAGAGGTACTAATTATTGGGCCAAAACCTTTAAAAATAAGATACTAAAATATAATTTGACTCTCGATGGATATACCATTACATCGTCTTCAACAGCGAAGAACTTAGGTGTTATATTTGATACCAATCTGTCATTTGAAAATCAAATTTCCAATGTTTGTAGAACAGCATTCTTCCACCTCAGAAATATTATAAATTTGCGACACATGCTCTCTGTTGCCGATGCCGAAAAACTAATTCATGCGGTCATGACCTCAAGATTAGGTTATTGTAATGCATTACTGAGAGGATGTCCAGCAAGATCAATAAATAGTTAGCCCCATTTTATCATCGTTATATTGGCTACCTGTTAAATGTTTTATTAATTTCAAAATTCTGTTAACTACATACATACAAAGCTTTGAATGGTCTAGCTCCACAGTACTTAAGTGACCTTCTACCACACTATATTCCATCACGTTCATTACGATCACAAAATTCTGGCCTGTTAATAGTTCCTAGTATATCAAATCCTCAAAAGGAGGTCGATCATTTTCCTATTTGGCTCCTAAACTATGGAATAGTCTCCCTAACACTGTTCGGGACGCAGACACACTCACTCAGTTTAAGTCTAGACTAAAGACTCCCCTATTTAGCCAGGCATACACCTAATTTATCCATCAGCTCACAGTTAGGCTGCTTTATTTAGGCTGGCCAGAACCAGAAACATTTCTCATAATCTATAACTCTGCAATAAATTGAATGGCATCTAAGCTATACTAGAGCTAGCCAGATCCAGCTCTGTTCCTGCTTGGTGTCGGACTCCACTGCTACGTGTTTCTGAGTGACGACAACAAACTACAGCCGGTGTCAGCAAAACATCATGGACTTCAGAGGATGAACTGATGCCAGCTCAAACCATAAGACATGGGATACTTCATATGCCATTGCCTGTACCTTGGACTCAGGATAGACCTCACCGAAATGGCCTGCCAGTTGAGCCTCATTAATCTCTGCCTGCATCACCTCGGTCTAATGATGGACTACACTCTTGAAATGGAATACATAGACTATCAATTAATTGCCAACAAAAGCCTTCATCAGCCAACTAACAAAGGACAATGCATCTATGTGAACTTCTGCAGTTAATCCAATTTTAAACCATGACTTGCACTGCACATAAATAAGTAATACTGGCATTATATTCATGATGTTTAGTCAGAGGGGAACTGACCCCCACAGTGAGTCTGGTTTCTCCCAAGATTATTTTTCTCCATTAATCAACATCTTATGGAGTTTTGTGTTCTTGCCACAGTCGCCTTCAGCTTGCTCACTGGGGCTCTAAATACAATTATTATTTAATTGTTTATTTTTATACACAATTTACAATCATATTTATTCAAACTACACAATGATGACTCTAAGACTTTATAGATATTACAGCATTTTCTGTTAATGCATGATCTTCCGTAAAGCTGCTTTGAAACGATGTGTGTTGTGAAAGGCGCTATACAAATAAAAATGACTTGACATTAGTTGTCCGTTCAGTGGCTCGATTTCCTCATCAGCTCATTTGGACAGCTAATGTCTTATTTGCATTAAGCTTATTTATCTCAGCTGATGCTCTCCTGGCAGGTGCTAGAACAGATAATAGTGTCTCTATCAGTCTCTGTCAAATACACTCATCTAAATCTCCAAATAAAATAAAAAAATACTATATACAGAGTGGCCCCAAAACGAATTTGGACACCTAAACCACATTTATTTGCATTAGCCTACTACAGTATATAAGAAAATATTAAACCAAGAGGCATTTATTTTAAAGGCAGATAGCTCAAGCACTATCGACATGTAATCATGTGCAGGATATTAATTATTGTTATCGACAATTCAAATTGTACTAGTTAAGTTGGTGTTAGTTGGTGTTACAGATATCAATCAACTGAAGAGTAATTAAAGATGCCTTGAAAGGCTTTCTTACTAGTTACAATCATCTTACAGGTATCTAAAATGAACATTGCCATGAGTGAAAACCAAATTACAGATATAAAAAATTTGCATTTTTACTAGTGCACAAGAGTCCAAGGGCTTCTTAGGGGGTGTTCACACTGTAAGCGCTCTTGCGTTCCAACTGCAGAGTTTCTTAATTGTTGTCTGTGTACTCATGCATCACAGAGATGTCATTGTCTATTTAATTGAGTTTTGCTGATTTATTTATGTATTTATTTATTTATTTATTTTATTTTATTTTTATGTTTTTGTCAGTGCCACTTGCCATGAGCATTGCATTTTAAAGGCAACGCATCAAGTTAAAAAAAAGTTTAACTTTTTAAAACAGACTCTGGCCCTGCATTCAGTTTCATTGCACTTGACTAGTTGTTTTTTTGTTTTGTTTTTTAACACATGAATGCATGCTGTGCGAACGTCCCTTTATTTGTAACATAATTTGTGGGTGGATAGAGAGCTCAGCAGCCATTTCACCTCAGGTCCTCACTTTTTATTTGACAGACACATTCGAGCAAGCTCCCACTCGGAGTGGGTTGGATACACTCACTTTGATGCAACATGCACAAACTTGGCATTGCATTTGAGAGAATACCACATTATAAAGTTTCTTTCATCCTTTACTTCCATCAAACTTTGTTGAAAGGTTTTTGCCAGCTGTGAAATTATCCACTGACCAGCTGTACACAAAGAGTGACTGCGGTTCATTTAGTCATCCCTTTTGTCTCGAATTAAGCAGCTAATTATAAACCGAACAAGCATATTAAATGATGCGGGTCACTAGAAGAGTCCAAGTAATTACAAGAGGCAAAATACACGGCAATGAAGGGAGCGTGAAGAGAACAGTCCAGCTCTCTCTAGCTTTCAAGTGAAACATGTTGTGTCCTTCAGTTTTGGGCAGAAATTCTGTTGCCTGGGAGAAACATATGTTGGTATGAGAGAAGCTTTAATTTTTCACATGTCCTAGTTTCGGCTGGTCTCCAGGGAGGACAGACCCACTGAATACAGACAGAACTGGGGATTGGTGTCTGTCCAAAAGTGCTAACAGTAAAAAAAATAAAAATAACGATCTGACCGATGGAGCAGTCCTGATTTTTTTCACTGCAACAATGTTAAGCAAAAGCTCAGTGAACCAAATCTTTGTGGCAACACCAATAACTTTTATAAACACATGTTAAACATTTTACAAATCATTGCTAATGTCATATGAGTTCACACAGTACTGGTGTCCCCATATTTACACTTTAAAAATGCATCTTTTTATTTGACCATTAAAGCTGATGTGTGCATTTTTTTCTTTTTTCAAAGATAAAACACTTATGTTATTTTTAGGTTGATTCCCCTGAAAAAATGTAAACTCTGTGGCTTTGTGACGTTATAAAACCATTGCACTTTTTGTTTGAGAATGTTGGATGCACAGACATTGCACACTTCACTTTAATTTAACATCTTTTGCGTCATACCTATAGTGTATTATACTGAGTGTATTATAAAAAATACATTTTATTAACTGCAAAAACTGGCACTGGTCTACATTGTTCATTTGTTTCTGTATACTTTGAAAGTTGCATAAACACATTAAAACATCCAAAAACAGAATAATAATTAAAAAAAAAGTTATACTGCTTGCAGGAGCAATGTTATAGGGGTAGTTCACTCAAAAATGAAAATACTCTCATTATTTATTCACCCTCATGCCATCCCAGATGTGTATGACTTTCTTTCTTCTGCAGAACACAAATGAAGATTTTTAGAAGAATATTTCAGCTCTGTAGGTCCATACAATGCAAGTGAATGGTGACCAGAACTTTGAAGCTCCAAAAAGCACATAAAGGCAGCATAACAGTAATCCATACAACTCGAGTGGTTTAATCCATGTCTTCTGAAGTGATCCAGTCAGTTTTGAGTGAGAACAGACCAAAATATAACTCCTTTTTTACTGTACATCTTGCCATTGCATTCTCTAGGCATGATCATGATTTCAAGCTCGATTACACGTCCTAGTGCTTGACGCATTGCAGAGTGCTAGGTGGCGCTATAGGAAGTTTAATCGAGCTTAAAATCATGATCACCGAGGAGACTGCTGTCAAGATGTACAGTGAAAAAGGAGTTACATTTTGGTCTGTTGTCATGCAAAACATTTACACTTACGCATTTGGCAGATGCTTTTATCCAAAGCGACTTACAGTGCCCTTAATACAGGGACAATCCCCCTGGAGCAACCCGGAGTTAAGAGCCTTGCTCAAGGACACAATGGTGGTGGCTGTGGGGATTGAACCAACAACCTTCCGCTTACTAGTTCAGTGCTTTAGTCCACTACACCACCACCACTCCATACCAACAGGATCACTTCAGAAGACATGGATTAAACCACTGGAGTTGAATTGATTACTTTTATGCTGCCTTTATGTGCTTTTTGGAGCTTCAAAGTTTTGTTCATAATTCACTTGCATTGTATGGACGTACAGAGCTGAAATATTCCTCTAAAAATCTTCATTTGTGTTCTGCAGAAGAAAGAAAGTCAAACACATCTGGGATATCATGAGGGTTACTTGAAGTGTAGCTAAACACTTCTCATATTTGTTGTTGTGTCTGAAATAATTTAACATGATCAAAGCTGAAGCGTGTAATTTCAGCGCAACTAGCGACACCAAACAGAATTGCAAAAATATGTCTGTTTTCAAACAGGTTTCCCAAACACTACGGCCATCATCCACTGGCCGGGCAAACAAATAGTCCCTCGTCAAATTCACAGCATTGGTTGAGCAAACGTTGCTTTGTCGGGCTGGTCGGGATGCTCAAAAAGAGCAATGTATTGATATAGTCACAGTGTTTACACTTTTTATGGTAGTCAAACTATAAATAATTTAAACTTGCCTCTGCATATTAAAATTGAATGGGAGAAACTATTTTAAAACACTTTAAAGTCTTGTGTAACCACCCTACAAGTGCTTAAAAATGTTGCATGTTTGCACTTTGTTCATTTACAATGGGTTAGCTTCATTTGGACCTGAGTTAATGGTAATCAAGGGCTCATTTTATGCAAATGTACTTAACGAGCAGATTTCCAGCAACAAATGGTGCTCATAAAAGCACTGGACAGCTGTTAATCAGCAGCAGATTCAAGTCAGGCCATGGTGGCTCTTTCATGTGCTGTTGTCCGCCTCTGCTCTTTTCTGGAGTGTGTGAATGATTTGAAGTGAGTTACAGTGTTGCGCTTGATTCCTGCTGATTCTGTTCTTAAGTAGTTATTAAACTCTTATAACTCTCAGCCTGTGTATAACAGCTCCCCCCACCTCTCTCTCTGTTACCAGCAATGTTAATTAAGTGAGTAATTCAGCTCAGAGTTCCTCTGGGCTTTCAGAGCAGGTAGGGAAAATTGACTGGAGCCTTTTATTTCAAGAAAGCTGGCGAGAGTGGTGCCCATCAATAACAGCCCGAGGTCTTTCGGCGAGCTGCTTCTACATCACACAAACAAGAGCATTCTTTAATGACCCTGGAATGTCAGCAGTTTGCTGTTTTCATGCACTAAGCAGCTACTTTACATGGTTGTTGTTGTTGTTGTTGTTGTTGTTGTTGTACTCATGTTTAGGTGCATCAGCATAAACAAAAATGTCAATGAAAGTATTTGCAGTGGACAGATCATGCAAAACATTTTTAGATGTGTTTTAGATATGCAGATCATTTCTGTGAAACACGTTATTCTTTTCTTTAATGAGAAAGGTCATTCCATGTCAACTCAACAAGAGGTCCCTGGCTCAATATTTTTAATGGTGAAAGAAATACATAAATGATTATGACATCCAAACTATAAAATGTCATTGATCAATATTTATGGAGTAATCCATTATTTTGTAGAGGGGACTCAAAATGGTCATTTCCATGTATGATTTTGGATTAAAACTACAGGTACAAAAAAATAACCTTAGTGTAGTGGCCCCCGTCCGAATGATGGCCAAAACGTTACTGATGAATTTTATGAAGTTTATTGTACAGCACACAAAAGATGAAGCATCTGTTTTAACTCCAGAAAATCACCGTAAGAGCTGAATAAAACAAGGTACAAAAATGCACATTGAAGTCTTATCCATAAACTCTCTCTCTCTCCGATGCATTATCATCAACATACACAGTGAATTACACAAAACACTCGTTACAACTAAAAGTAGACAAATATATACAGACCTTATGCCTTTTTGGAGGGGTAAACTTTATATCCGTAAAACTCAGATGAACCGTATTAATGTGCTCGCTCTCCCATTCATTACTGCCGTAACCAGTATGGCTCCAGAGACTATAAGACCCGTCAAAATAAGAGTCCCACCTTAGCAACAGAGGTAGTGCAGACCTTATACATATTTAAACTTACAAAAATATCAAAATGTGTACAAAAACAATTTATAAGATCTTAGAAAGGTGTCAACATCATTATTTTATTTTTACAGAGCACTTCAGCACCTCCTGTCGCGTTATATAATAATAGTGTGAGTCCAAAAATGGGGGGACTTTTTTGTGTTGTTTTTCCAAAGTTGTAGTGCCTATAACTCCAGAAGAATTAACGATATGCTAATATCCTTTTAAATTATGGTTCAGAATTAACTTTCCTTTTTTTATTTACATTTTTAAGGCCCTATCTGGTTAAATCCCAGAAATATGGGACTCTCGGGGGCCTGGGTAGCTCAGTGGTAAAAGACGCTGGCTACCACCCCTGGAGTTCGCTAGTTCAAATCCCAGGGCGTGCTGAGTGACTCCAGCCAGGTCTCCTAAGCAACCAAATTGGCCCGGTTGCTAGGGAGGGTAGAGTCACATGGGGTAACCTCCTTGTGGTCGCTATAATGTGGTTTGTTCTCAGTGGGGTGCGTGGTGAGTTGTGCATTGATGCCGCGGAGAATAGCGTGAAGCCTCCACATGCGCCATGTCTCCGTGGCAACGTGTTCAACAAGCCACATGATAAGATGCACGGATTGACGGTCTTTGACGCGGAGGCAACTGGGATTCATCCTCTGCCACCTGGATTGAAGCAAATCACTACGTGACCACGAGGACTTAAAAAAGTGCACTGAGAATTCCAAATTGGGTGAAAAAGGAAAAAAATAAATAAATATGGGACTCTTCCGGTTCAAAAGTTCTGCAGCCTCCTTTCCAATTGGTAACCGGTTAGAGCAAAATAAAAGAACGGTTAATAACGTTCTTTTAAAAATGACAGTACTCTGCGCCAGTGTTCCTCAACTGGTGGGTGGCGACCCAAAAGTGGGTCGCAAGTCTATTCGGACTGGGTCGCGGACAGCAGGAAAATAACCATGCCATGGTTCTCCCATTGAAAAATTTTCGGCGGCCTCCCATTTGAAATTTAGCACTGCCAAGTCAAATTTTATGGTAATCTTTATATGCACTAAAGGCTTCGCATCTGCAGCGCGACATTTTCGCAATGCGATTTAAAGCTTGTTTTTGCGCAAGTGCAACAGAACCACCCGCACCAATGACCTGCTCTGCTCTCTGGTGTGTGTGCATAAACTGGGCTTCCCTCGATATCGTGTCGATATTGTGGCAAGAAGACCACAAAACTGATGTGACTGAAGTTTCAAGCGCTATGGGTTAATTCAAGTCAAACCTCTCAAACAGTAGACCACCCCGACATGGTAAACAGCACTGAGAAGTAAAAAAGCAACACTGTCGTATGCGCCAAAATAAAGTATGTGTGTGTGTGTATGTGTGTGTGTGTATATATATATATATATATGTTAAATTACACATCATCATCCTTACAAAACTGTTAGAGTTTAATGAATCTATTCTCATTTATATCACAACAGTGGCAGTTATAGTTAATGTTTCATAAATTTATTTTAATTAGGCTATTATTAGTATTATAATTTGAAAGACTAGCTACATTGACCTATCCATGGTAATGATGAGCCATCCATGCTCTTATCTGTGCTTATATGTCATTGCACTGTAAATAAAAGGGCAAGTACATTTAAGGCTTTAAAGTATGGACAAAGTTTTCCTCCTGTGTAGTACATTTTATTTGAATGATTATAACTGGACAATAAATATAATAGACTCATAAATATATAGGCTCGTCAACTTTTTTAAAAAGGGAGAAAAAATATTTTTGTTGTTAACAATAACGTCACTTAACGCACGCCCTTATACTTGAAACCATGAACAAAGTTATGCAACATAAAACAAAAAGCGACCCAGGACCAATTAAACATAGGTTATGTTTTTTACTATATTGGGTCGCCACTTGATGTGCAATGTAATATCTGGGTTCCGAAGCAAAAACACTGCTTGTTTGAGAACCACTGCTCTGCGCTAATGGGTGAGTGAAATACCACTCACAGTGTTGCCAAATCTCCCAAGAGAAACAAGCAACATGGTCTAGAAAAACAAGCCCAAAATAAGCCACTTGTCTCAACAAAATAAGTGAAAATAAGCTATTCATTTTTTTCCTGTGTGGTGGATTTCTCGGCATAGAAATAACAAGCAGTTAATTAACAGTTAAGTATCATTTTAATTGCAGATCTTATTCTCAGTCAAAACCCAACAGCATCAAATCTATTAATGCATCATATCTAACAATAATTCTCTGAAGACCTGGAACAACTGAGAAATGTTCTTTTGACCTCTAATAATGTTTTCCTTGTATCTGGATTAGTTGTGCATGTATATGTAATAATTATATAAATGTATACATAGTTGTTAAAAAGGTCTTCATTCACAACTGTCTGCAAAGAAATGTGTGATGCAGAAGTTTCCTTCAGGATTAAAGCATGTGTTTCATTTTTACAGGCAACATGAAGTGATGTAGTTCAAAAAAATGTACTTTGATAAACCCTTTGGCCTTTGGTTTCACGAAAAATTATCGGAACAAAATTAACTGGTTATAACCGTTTACCAGCATTTAAAAATAAAGTACATAAACCTCAGCTGAGCAACGAACTGTCTCCCTGTCTTCATCTTCTGGTGTTTGTTTGTGTTTAACATTAATCGCTTGTGTTGTTGTTGTATTCCTCACTTATTGATCCCTGTACAGTAGCTGGATGTAAATGTAATTGTGCACACATGGGACAGCGGTGCTCGGCCATTCTGCAAGCTTCATATTGTATGTATTTAAACTTATTGGAGCTCATTACTTGGATTGTTTTTATTCTTTTACTAAATAATATGACATTTGTTGTGATCAATCATTTTAATTAAGAAAGAAGAGTAGTTTGATGCAACACTTGACACTTTGGCTATGGCTGATTACGATACCAGAAGGTAGAATGTAACTGATGCATTGGCTGGCTTAAAGAATGACTGCTGGTGAAAACATTCCATTGCGTATTGTGTGTGTGCGTGTGCTCGTGTGTGTGTGTGTGTGTGTGTGTGTGTGTGTGTACGGTAATAGACATGATCCAGGGAGACATGTGGTTCTCTGATGCCCTCGCTGCGCTTGCATGGTGTATATCTTCCGCCTAAACTGCAGTACCCCTTGCCAAAAATTTGTTCCCGTGCTTATGCGTCAAACCTGACGCAGTGCATCTATTTTTGAGTGAATTAAATTTCAGAAGACTTTGAATATAGTGTTCAAATCTAGCATTACAGTGAGCAGTCTGGAAAACCTGCATACAGCTTTTGAATAACATGAGATTGTGTAAATAATGACAATGTTCAAATGTTGTTTTTTTGCTCTTCTAAGTTCCCTTGTTTATTTGCATAGTTTTGCATTTATTTATTTAGTCATTTTTTTTCCACAATCCCATATTTGCATTGTGATCTGCAACAGTTGCTCCTGTCAGATCCATTTTCATGACAGACTGTTCTTCAGTGCTCTAGAAGGTCAGTGGAGGCACATGCAGATGCTGAACTGCTCCCTCGAGACAGCATTCCCCGGATCTGCAGCCTGATCCGCATACATCAGTCGAGCATGACTAACAGGAACAGAGACTTGACACTGTGACATAGTCCACTTTATTCTCATTACGCATGCACATACAAGCTAGAGCAAAGGTAGCTGATCAACTTTAAAGGGACAGGTGTTCTGCAATGATGCACAAGAGAGAACATACCTGGTTGTTGTGAATTGATCCGACTTGTGTTCTACATCTCTGAATATTCCCCAAAACACAGGTGGTGATGCTCTTAAAGTGATAGTGCACCCAAAAATTTAAATTCTGTCATCATTTACTCACCCACATGTTCTTTTTCTCTTTCGATGAACACAAAAAGCAGAATGTTTATGCTGCTCTTTTCCATTCATTGGGGACGGATGATTTAGGGCAGTGATTCTCAACCAGGGGGTCGGGACCCACTAGGGGGCCTCAGCACACTTCCAGGGGGACCTCAAGATATCTTAAAATTATTTAAAATATGATAGCTTATTATCATTTTTATATTATTATTATTATAATTCAACTTTAAAAAAAATATGTAATAACTCCCTTCAGCAGCTTGCTTTTTATGAGGAATATACAGTTCTATACATTTCTGGAATCACAAGTTTTAAGGAAATATCTTATAAATATCTAATAGCATACATGGGGGGCTTTCAAATATTTTCTCTAACAATGGGGGGGCCTTGAAGTCAAAAAGGTTGAGAGCCACTGATTTAGAGCTCTGAAAATAACAAATAAAAGCATCATAAAAGTGCATCTTCTGAAGCCACGCAATAGCTTTATTTGAGAAAATAAGAAATTCACCTCAATCTCAAATCTCATTCCCACTTTTGCATATTCATACTTGCTGCATCATGACCGGATACAACACATGATCGAACCGATGCCGTCTGTCCAACATGAGGTGAAACCTGTCACAACAAGTCTTGACATGTCACATTTGAATATACATGAAACTATTAGAATATTTTCAATGAATAAGGACTTAAAATAAGGTCTGTAATGTAAAGCTATCATATGGCTTCAGAAGACTTATTTATTATTATTTTATTATTTTTAATCTATCTGTCTATCTGTCTTTCTGTCTGTCATTCTGTCTTATATAACTTTGAATTCATTTTTTTTAACAAAGCCCCCCTTAATATATTCCCTCCTTTCCTGTCTTTCTCTTTCAGTGACAACCTTTTTTTATAATTATGTCTCTATATCAATGCCATTATTTTTCAGCTGCTGAATGCCCTTTGTCTCTGTGAGCCATTTATCATATTCTGAGGCTGCAATCAAACATTCATGGAGTTTACTCCATAAATAGAGCAGAAATTGAGTAGAAAAGAAGCCTTTTTCATGTGGACAAATACAGTATATGATATTTGGTATTCTCTTTTAGCCTGAATCAACAATGCACAAAAACATGCACTTCTAGGTTAATTACAGGTCATTTAAAAATATGATCTATGTTTGTTACACTCTCAAATTGGTCATAGTTTCCTACAGAGTGCTACATAGTAGCATTTGTCCAGAAGGATGGTTATAAGCAGTATCAATTTACAAAAACAATAAATTAAGGCATTCAAGATCTCTTAATGAAGTCTGGCTTTTTTTTTTTTTTTTTTACATTTCTTGTTGTTTTGTACTCTAAAAGACATTATTAGTGAAGCAAGCCTGCTTAGACTGGTTTAAGTTGGGGTTTTTCAGCAGGGATTTCATACAGCATGCAAATAGTCTGATAATCACTGACTGTGCTTAAAAAGGTAAGTGGCAAACAGGGTCAAAGTTAAAAAAATAAATTAACTTGACGCATCACATAACAGCTCTTGATAGCTATCAGGGCCATGAGTTTGTGTGGCCCTAGGTAAGATCATGAAATTAGGCCCCACTTGTGTGAAAATTGTCCTATTAATATTAAAACATCTATAGAGCGGGCCTGGGTATCTCAGCGAGTAAAGATGCTGACTACCACCCCTGGAGTCACGAGTTCAAATCCAGGGTGTGCTGAGCGACTCCAGCCAGGTCTCCTAAGCAACCAAATTGGCCCGGTTGCTAGCGAGGGTAGAGTCACATGGGGTAACCTCCTCGTGGTCACTATAATGTGGTACTCGCTCTCGGTGGGGCGCATGGTGAGTTGTGCGTGGATGCCGCGGTGGATGGCGTGAAGCCTCCACACACACTGGAATGTGGAGACTAATGTGTAACAAGTTTTGTGAAGTTTGGACATTGTGCTTACAAGAGACGGGCAATCATTCATTATGGACCATGCCCAAAGACTTTATCGGCTTATATCTGCTTAACAAATTCAACAGTCAAAATCAGAAAAAAAAAATTGACATGAGGGTCACAAGATGATATATGCAAAATGTTATCCAAATTGGACAAACGGCCAAGGATAACATCGAAAGGTAAACATTTTATACACTGCCGCCTCATGACATCATGAACATGTGTATTAAATTTCATGATAATCGGCCATTCACAATTAAAAATATTGTCTGATGAAATTTAATTGGCCACCATGTTTGCTGATTTGTCCACTTGATAGTTTAGATATGTCAGCACTTGAAGCAAAGAAGCACCACACCAACTTTCAACTTCCTCAAACAAATGGTTGCAGTTAAGTTTTATATATATATATATATTGTAAGGGGGTTTAGTGGAAAGGATGAGGCGAGAACCGGCTTGACAACTTAAATAATAATTTAATAAACAACTTAAACAAGCACACAACCAGAACCACACAGTACAGCTGTCTGTAATTCTCTCTCTCTCGAACTGTCGTCCCCGGCCGCCTTTATCCCTCGTGCGCCCCATCAGGCTGATTGGGGACCGGGTGTGTCTCATTCCAGCCCGGCCCCGCCCTCCTCGGCTCTACACTCCTCCCGGCGTTGCCTCAGGCCGGGGAGCCCCCGGCATGACGTACATCCCCCACCCTTCTTCTCCGGGGGGGGGGGGGGCGTGCCTTACGCCCCAACTGCCAGTGGGTCATCCCCGCCTTCCTCGACCTGGGAGGAGACAGCAAGGGAAAAACAACAAAACAAAATGGCGAGGGAAAGGCCAACACGGAGTGACAGAGAGAGAGAGAGGAGAGAGAGAAAAAGAAACTCACCAGTTCTCTGATGCGCCGTCGCATGGTCCTCGATCACTACTCCACCCTCTCAGGCGGATTGCAGCCGCTCCTCCCCGGGCGGACCGGAGTCAGACCTCCGATCCCCAGTGGACAGAACGCCCCTCCGCATTCCCGGCATCCCGTGGGGACACTCCTCCGCCCCTGGCAGCGGCCCTACCACTCCAGGCGGTCGGGGAGTCGCTTCCCTCCTCCCCCCGTGGACGGCGGTCTTCTCTTGACCCCTCCGCGTTCCCGGGGGACGGCAGGGCACTCCTCCGCCCCCGGCAGCGGCTCCCTCGCTCCAGGTGGTCGGGGAGTCCCATCCCCACTCGCTTCACGGACGGCGGCCATTCCCCGCATCAGGGTGGTCGGGCTACTCCGTCCCCCATCGGACGGCAGCGGCGCTCCCCTGGGTGGACGGCAGTGACGAGGACTCTGCGACAGGAATCCCTCCTCCTTCCCGGGTTTCGGCACCAGTGTAAAGGGGGTTCAGTGGAAAGGAGGAGGCGAGAACCGGCTTGACAACTTAAATAATAATTTAATAAACAACTTAAACAAACACACAACCAAAACCACACAGTACAGCTGTCTGTAATTCTCTCTCTCTCGAACTGTTATCCCCGGCCGCCTTTATCCCTCGCGCACCCCATCAGGCTGACTGGGGACCGGGTGTGTCTCATTCCAGCCCGGCCCCGCCCTCCTCGGCTCTACATATATATATATATAGTGCCATCTGTTGGCAGAAATTGACACATTTTTTTGTGCATCCACAAAATGCCCTGTTGTTATTGCTTACCAAATTTCATGCAAATTGGATTTCACCTTTAGGAGATATAGGCCATTTATTCAAAATGGGCCATGGCCAAAATTTTTATTGGCTCATATCTGGCAAACTAATGTACAAATGTCTGGAAGGACTTTAGATGCTACATGCCAAATTTCATGTAAATCGAACAAACATTGTAGGAGGAGTTAGAAAAAGTAGGTTTTCCAGAAAAATAAAAAGAAAATTTGTTTATAGACCAAAATAAAAATGAGACATATGCATTTGTTTGGCTAGATCCAAGGATTCTAAGGATTTTATTTTAGCACTTACCTTCCCAGAGTTATGAGTGACAAAGTGAATGTGCTTATAATAGTGCTATCTTGTGGCAGGTGCATTGGATTTCGCTTGCCTGAGTAGTGGGTGAGATTTGGGAGCATTCTACCAAGTTTGAGATCTCTGGACCATACAGTGTTTTGACACCCAGATGCTTTTAGAGAAGAAAAAAACACAATAAAAAGAAGAATAAGAAAACAGTACAAATACAGCACACCTTCTGTGCTTGGACCCCTAACTATACATGCATACCTCTTAAACAGCAGATCTTTGCAGATACTGTAGGTTGGTTTGGTTATTTTACAGATTAATTGCTCATATTTGCACTCTGTGTGACATTTTATGTCTGCAGTGTCTGAATTCCTTCCCCACATTATTCTTGAAAATGTTCTCTCAGGACCGTAGGTGGCTGCTTATGCCAACTATAAGACGGGACGGCCCTGATGGCAATGCTGTAGCCGATGCTTCATTACATAGACTTCAATACATTGGGTAACACTGATGATTTTAGTGTGATATTCTAAACCTCCCACAACATATTTCAACATCACATCAATAGTGCTTTGGATGGACTCAGTAGACTCTGATGTTTAAAATCCAGATCAGCGGGATGAGGAATATTTCATACGTGAATAAGATTGTGTATTCTGTGTGTTCGTTAGCTGTTAGACTCTGGAGCTTTAAGGTGGAACACAGCAGCTTTGATGTTTGAGTTCCAGCTGCCTAAAGGGATCTTCAATCCATCTTTCTGATGTTTAGGAGCTTTAATACCTCTCGATAAAGGCCCTTTTTCCCGGAAATCCATAAAGCACTGTTTAGGTGATGAGAATTCCTGATGTTGCCCCCATGACCATCCACTGGTAAGGAATCTGTGCTGTAACTGCTGTACTGGATTTCAGCTCTGCAGTGTCTTCTGTTAATTAAAGTCATATCTGTGCTGTCCACATAGAGGTAACTGAAGAATGACAGGTAATGTAATCGTGTAATACATGTAATCCATCCAAAAAGTAACTAATCTGATTACACAAAGTAAAAAATGTGATCTAATTAAAAGTGTTTGATTTTTGCAATCTGAAAGTGTAATTTGCTTACATAATTTTAAACCCAACTAATCTCTGTTTGTTTGTTTTTTTGTTTGTTTTTTACTTGAAAGTGTTTGTGCTTTATTTCTTTAAAATAAATGCAACTTGGTTTGATCATTTGTACATATAATGCAAAGTAACTCAGAGATTTTTAAGTGTAACTTAAGTGTCCAAATACTTTTTGGGACCACTGGATACCCTGAATATTGAATAAAAGTGTCTACCAAATGCATTGAGTGTAATGAGAGATTAAAACATTACAGTTTCTGTTTTATTGGCACTGAAAGTGTCCTTTTTATGTCAAAAACAAAATTGTAGGAAATTAGTGGCAGGGTATGTAATTAGACTTTGTGGCAGCAAGCGTACATCTCCAATAATATGTAGGATTTTATGTAGGAGTTTATATGTAAATTAGTTTAAGAATCTTGGCTGTGTTTGACCACCATTATATGAAAGATAAATGACAAATGATCAGATTAGAAATCTGAATAAAATTCTCCACCATTAAATATGTAATACAACAGGCTTGTTGTATCTGCTCACAATTTATATGTGAGGAATTTTAGCTCAAGAAGGGAATTATGATTAATTCAGGGAATATTGAAAGAATTAAGGTGTATGTCTGATCACTCGGTCATGCTGAGTTGATATAACACATCTGTTAACTCTTTAAGTTGAAATATTGTTAGAGCATGGAGCGCAGATTTTATAAGAATCAACTGATGAGATTATCAAAATATGCCAGTCAAGTTATCTTTGAATACAAACAAGACTTTATTGCTAATCTACAATATCAAACTAAACTAACACACATAGACAAACATAAAAACAGGTCGGTGAGTGAGCTGTAACAGAAGGTGAATGGAAATTATCTGTAACAGAGAAAATTGAACTTTATGTAATCTATAGACCATGCCCTGAACCATCGATACTTCATTTAGTATACCTCGATTTGCAATCGGGTTACCTGAAGTATTTAAATAAAACACCAGCACTTTCTACCAAAAGTCTGGAGGTGTACTTGTATTTTGTTGCATTGCGTTGGTTCTTTGGCTGAGTCAGTAAGAAGTTCTGGTTGTTCCATCAATGTTTTGGACCTCTGTTAAGATCGTGGATGCCGGGTTGTTCGGTGCTGAAATGATCATGCAGGGCTTTGAAGCAAGGCCTCCCGCAAGGGAGACTCATGGCTCCTCGTCACGTGGTTGCAAGTCATCGAGCAGAGAAGAGAGAAGATCTCCTCAGAACTTTGCGTTCCGAGATTTCCTGAACTCTACATTTTGTGGAACCTGGACAGAAGGGCGCTGAAGCAAAGCCAGCCGAAGAAGGGCTAAGCAAAGAGCAAGATCCAAGAGCCGAGAGAGAGAGTTCGTCCTAGGTGGGGAGGTTTTTTTTTTAGTTGAGGTTGGCCGCACCCCAAAGGTGCCTTCAGCCAATCAGAAGAGTCTTTTGCTGGGTCGCATGGTCATTTTTGTCCTCCCATCAAGATAATTAATTTGTGGCCCATTGTTCCTTTTCCCGCTCAAAAGGTTAACATTTTAATCATGAATTTCAAAAGGAAACTATAACTGCAAATAATCCCGAATATACTTCACAGCATCATTCAATTACATACCAAAAACTTGTACTTTCTTATTAAATTACAGTTATAATTCAGTTATAATGCATGACTGGGCCGGCAACAGTCTATATGTCTTTATTGCTCAGGAGAATGTCAGTGTAGATTCTGTATTTAAGTCATTCTGCATAGAAATTGTTAATTCTTCTGCCCATACATCCTACAAAGTCCTAATTGAATGTGAGTTTCCCCTAATAATTATCTTTGCAACAAATAGCGCAAAGTACTCAGATAGTACAAGCAAACAATTGTGTGCAATCATGAGTCATAGTAACAAATCATCTGTCAAACAGCATCGACCAAACTCTGTGGGTAGTTTCACACATTGCCACTTTCACAAGATGCATTCATCTTGTGAATGGCCAAAGCACTTAGCTGGCAAAACAAGATGCAGCTTGGAAAATGATTATTTTGTATTCCGTGTGGTAATGATCCTTTGTTTTGTTGAATTAGCGATCAGTCTGCAATGTCATTGATGAATTAAGGCTGTCGGGAGACCAAATTTCCCAGACATACCAGTTCTATTTATATTAGTAGCTAGTCAATAAAAGCAGGAGATCTGAATTTCTACACTTTAGACTGAATATACAGTATGTTCAGTGTTTGCTGACTGACTATGCAATGTTGTTGGTTGTACTCTAAAGGTCTCTTCACACTAAATCCATGACGATTTTGCAGATGAACCTCTGCAAAAGGTCTATTCACACCGAGTCCAAAGAAATTAAATGAAAAATTATTTTATCCCTGTACAGTAAGCTGTTGCTGTTGCTGTTTTACAAACATTTATACCGGTCTCCTGCCCGCACCTTCAGCTGCTAGAGATTAATATACTGAATGCTGTTAAAGCATTTATTTACCTAATTTGGCATAACTGTTTGGTTATGTTCTTTCCATGGTGTTGATGCATTCTGAGGAGTATTTAATCAGTTTTTTTTATGCAAGTGAGATGAGTAAAGAGAGTTGTTGTATATTTATTTGCACATGTATTTTGTTATGAGTATATTCCAAACAGACTCCTGAACCCAACTTTACTTTTTATAATGCCTGGATTAAAACCTGGATAATATAACACAAGGTACAATGATATAAATACACTTGGAATAATGTATGTTAAGAACAACAGGTATTTTATAAAATACGATGCATAATATTAAAAATAATATATAAGAAAACACTGGCTCATTGTCTTTTCTTTATTTAAATTATTGCAATGCTTTGTTCTATTATCCTTGCAAGAAAACAGCAGTGTGGTTCTGCAATTTGTTTGTCTACAGTAAAATATTGCATGTAAAGAATCTTTTTATGGTATTTTAATATGAGCTTAGTGCAAACGAATTGCCGATTCTCGCTGCTATTTTTAATGCCATGAGAATATAGGCACAGTGTAATAAATAATGTACATTAAGACAAAACACCATAAGCAGACTTTCAAAAACAGACCAGATTTATGTTTTAACTACAACTATTTATTTTTAAGTGTATAATTTTCGGGAGGGGGTGTATCAGCACGTCCAATGCCAATGTTGCCAATTGATTAGCGCCACCAACACGCTGGATTAAGCAGCTGCAATGGCTCTGGAAAGAATTACAAAAAGCTCTTATCTCATTGGTCAGACAGTTTTCATCGCAGTCCGAAAAAGAAAAAAATTTTGACGACTCTCCGTTAAAAAAAACCTTCAGGTTGTTGGCGGATGATTTGTCAGACCCGATGTGAATAGCGCCATAGGATGAATTGTTACCATTCAAAAGCTTGTACGGAATGAACAATCGCACCAAAAAAATGGACTTGGTGTGAACAGACCTTGATTGATATATGCAGGCCAATACCTCTTTCTGCTTAGAGAATGTTTTCTTGGGCATTACCTCAAATTTGAGAAGTAACGTTTAATGTGTTTAATCTTTACGACAGAAATTTGTGCATGTAGTGTGTGTCTCTGGCAACACAGGAGACACAACTTAATCTGTAGCTCAAATGGTAGAGTGTAATGCTAAGTTTATATGGGTTTCTTTCATTGGGAACATACTGATAAATTGTATAATTAGAATGCACTTAAAGTCACTTTGTATAAAAGCTTCTGCCAAATGTAGAAATATTCATGTCTAACAAGAAAGTAACAAAATTACCATAGTATTTGGACATTGTACCATGGTTTTACCAATGGATTAATGTTTTAACGAATATGGTAATCATTGAGCTCGATCTCATGAAAATTACATGACTCTGGCGTCATTTTTGAAAAATGACAACACATGGTTCATCACATGTATCGCAGCATTTCTAAGTTAAATGTCCACTGTGTGGCGCTAAAGGGAGTTAAATATTCTCCCAAACAGATGAGGAGTTTAAGGTTAATGCTCTATCGAGTTTTAAATCAACAAAACCGACCTCCCTACCCTAAACCTTAAACCTAAACCTAATGTGAGATGAAAAACACAAGCACATCATTTTGTGCTGCTTCTATGACATTTTGGGCTTATGTATCGACTTGTGTGCTCTACAGGACTCATACCCCGCTCCTTTACATCACAAGTGCATGCTCTATCAGTTGAGCTACTGCGCAATTTGATCACACTCGAACAAGCTTGTAAACGTAGTTAGTTATGTAATGCAAACATTAAAATTCATCGCATTACAATGTCAATGCTCCCATGACCAACCTGGTGACCAATCTGGTCTCATTGCATCACATAACTTTACCTACATTTTTACAGAATGATTTTTACTTGGTTCGTCGAAAGTATCGTGAAAGTTTCCTGGTGAAATGAACACTAGAGGAGCTTCAACAACAATGACTTTATTCACTTTCACACAAATCACGAGTAAAACGGCAGATTATCATAAACACTTACATTTTGCCCTGTTCCTCACCCAATGCTATCTTATGACATCTAGTTGTATGATGCTGTATATGTTATGTATCTAAGTACCATTGTATCACCATTCAATACCCTCACGGTACCATGGTACAGCCACAGTGTTTTTTGTAAAAGTTAAGCCATTTGAATACACCTTAGTTTCGTCCAACAACAGCACGTGTTGATACAAACATACGCATATTTTACCCAAACACCTACATGCTTTGTTATACAAAACCTCCAGTCTGTGCTGAAAGTTATCAGTTGAAGTAATCTAGCATTTCTCACTGTCTCTGTCAGTGGACAATTACAATATTTATGAGTACAGGCTGAGATAGAGAGCGGCGATTTATTCCAATACTTTATCTTCGCTCTCTCTTTAGGAGGTTTATTTTAATGAAAGTGCAGCGGAAAATCAGTCAAGCATTTGTCAGTGTAATTGTACAACACAATGACATGAATAAATATGAGCTGACAACGCTGGTTTAAATACGTCTGCAGAACTGGGGATTAGCCAGAGTATTTTTTTTTTCCCACACTTGCGAAAATATTAATTGACAGGAAATAAAACATTCATTGCTTTGACCTTTGCGAAGAATTATAGAAACAGTGTGTGCAGGCGAGTTAATAGCATGCAGAGAATAGTGCTAATGTGTTATTGTAATGCTTTTTGCCATGAGTGACCTAACTGAGCATGACTGAGATGGTTATCGGTTTAAGCTGTCTAAATCATGAACACATGCCCAGAAATTTGATATACTGTAACTAGTCAAATACATCAGCACAATCACTACTGGTCAACTGGGGCTAAAGCCATGGCCAGGTCTTAGGCGGGGGCATTACCCCCCTAGATTTTCCTTTTCCAGATTTTGCTTAAAAACATAGTAAATAAGTAATGGTTATGATCAAAATGGTGATCAATGGATGCGGTCTCATGTCTGAAACATCAAAGTGTGAGCTGGAGTGTGTGTTCGCTCTGCACATGGTCAAAATAAACTGACTGTTGGTGGAAGCTAGCTTGTGTAGTGCTGATTAGCCTGAAGTTCACAGGCGAAATTCTGCATGGCTCTCAGTCAACATTTGCCATGGTGTTTGCTTTTGTTTAACCCCTCTTCCCCCTTGACTGCCTGTCAAAACACTAGACTTGAATTAATCTCAAGCTCAACTCATGACAACGCTACTGCAAGAAACTTTCTGGTATGCTGTAGACATCACACATATTAATAAGAACAGATTAGTTATTTAAAAATAACTAAGGTGGTTTGTTGAAATTGGTTTGGTCTGTCAGCCAAGACTAAAATAACTAATTAACATTGCTTGTGTTCAGTTATATCCAGTTTTGTCTGTCCCATTCCTGTCATGACCAGTAAACCAGTTTACACATGATACACACAAATATAACAGAAAGGGGTGTTTGCACAGAAAAATCCACAGGAATAACATCAGTAACATTACCTGAGGTTCATCTGCCTGGAACAGTAGTCCCTCCTATAAAAGGACAAATTAGACAATTTTGCAGCTCAAATAATACACATTTCAGAATCAGAATCAGCTTTATTGCCAACTATGCTTACGCATACAAGGAATTTGTCTTGGTGACAGGAGCTTCCAGTGTACAACAATACAAAAACAATACAAAAACAGCAGCAAGTCATGGATAATAAAAAATAGTTATACACATATGTACATACACACACAGACACACACATACATACATACACACATACACATACGTAGTGCAATCTAATACAAATCTGTTATCTGTTATGTACAGTGCAATGTTTTTTTTATTTTTTTTATTATTGTTTTTATTTTTTTCAGAGGAATGAAATGGTAGAAGAGGTTGGATGTGTTGGATAAATATAAAAAAGACTAAGCTGTGTATTGCACATAGTTATTGCTCAATGGGGCAATTTAACTGTTCATGAGATGGATAGCCTGAGGGAAAAAAACTGTTCCTGTGCCTGACGGTTCTGGTGCTCAGAGCTCTGAAGCGTTGGCCAGAAGGCAACAGTTCAAAAAGGTAGTGGGCAGGGTGAGTGGTGTCCAGAGTGATTTTTCCAGCCTTTTTCCTCACTCTGGAAGTGTATAGTTCTTGAAGGGGTGGCAGGGGGCAACCAATAATCCTCTCAGCAGTCCGAATTGTCCTTTGTAGTCTTCTGATGTCTGATTTCATAGCTGAACCAAACCAGACAGTTATTGGAGTGCAGAGGACAGACTCAATAACTGCTGAGTAGAACTGTATCAGCAGCGCCTGTGGCAGGTTGAACTTCCTCAGCTGGCGAAGGAAGTACAACCTTTGCTGGGCCTTTTTCACAATGGAGTCAATGTGGGTCTCCCACTTCAGGTCCTGTGAGATGGTAGTGCCCAGGAACCTGAATGACTCCACTGCTGCCACAGTGCTGTTTAGAATGGTGAGGGGGGTCAGTGTTGGGGTGTTCCTCCTAAAGTCCACAATCATCTCCACCGTTTTAAGCGTGCTCAGCTCAAGGTTGTTTTGACTACACCAGACAGCCAGCTGTTCAACCTCCCTTCTGTATGCAGACTCATCGTCATCTCGGATGAGGCCGATGACAGTGGTGTCGTCTGCAAACTTCAGGAGCTTGACAGAGGGGTCCTTGGCAATGCAGTCACTGGTGTAGAGGGAGAAGAGTAGTGGGGAGAGCACACATCCCTGGGGGGCACCAGTGCTGATTGTACAGGCGCTGGAAGTGAGTTTCCCCTGTCTCACAAGCTGCTGCCTGTCCGACAGAAAGCTGGTGATCCACTAACAGATAGACATTGTAACAGAGAGTTGGTGTAGTTTAGTCCGGAGAATAGCTGGGATGATGGTGCTGAAAGCCGAACTGAAGTCCACAAAAAGGATCCTTGCATATGTCCCTGGTTTGTCCAGATGTTGCAGGATATGATGCAATCCCATGTTGACTGCATCATCCACAGACCTGTTGGCTCTATAAGCAAATTGAAGGGGATCTAGAAAGTGTCCGGTGATGTTCTTCAGGTGGGCCAACACCAGTCTCTCAAATTATTTCATGACCACAGATGTCAGGGCGACAGGTCTGTAGTCATTTAAGTCCTGTGATTTTTGGTTTCTTTGGGACCAGAATAATGATTGAGCATTTGAAGAAGCATAGGACTTCACACTGCTCCATTGATCTATTGAAGATCTGTGTGAAGATGGGGGCCAGCTGGTTAGCACAGGATCGAAGACACACTGGTGAGACACCATCTGGGCCTGAAGCTCTCACATCATCTTCACAGATCTTAAGTGCAGGTTGAGTAGCAGGAGGGGGGAGGAGGGGGGTTGCAGGAGGTGTTGGTGTTTGTGTGAAGTGAAGGTCAGAGTGGGTGTGGGGTGTGAGATTGGGCCTTTCAAATCTGCAGTAGAACACATTCAGGTCGTCAGCCAGTTGTTGTTCGACCACAGGGTTGGGGGTAGGAGTCCTGTAATTTGTGAGTTGTTTCATGCCTCTACACACTGATGCAGGGTTGTTAGCTGAAATTTTTTTTTCACTTTCTCAGAGTATCTGATTTCCTTGTTCAGTGTGTTCCTGGCCTGATTATACAAGACTTTATCCCCAACTCTGTAAACATCCTCTTTGGCCTGACGAAGCTGCATAAGCTCTGCTGTAAACCACGGTTTGTCATTGTTGAACTTTAAATAAGTCCTAGTAGGAATGCACATATCCTCACAGAAACTGATATATGATGTAACAGTATCTGTGAGCTCGTCTAGGTCTGTGGCTGCAGCCTCAAAAACACTCTAATCCATGCAATCGAAGCAGGCTTGTAGTTCTAGCTCTGCTTCGTTGGTCCATCTCTTTACAGTCCTTACTACAGGTTTAGCAGATTTTAATTTCTGCCTGTAGGTTGGAAGAAGATGAACCAGACAGTGATCAGAGAGTCCCAAACCTGCTCTAGGAACAGAGCGATATGCATCCTTTATTGTTGTGTAACAATGATCCAGTATATTTCTGTCTCTGGTGGGGCATGTGATGTGCTGTTTGTATTAGGGCAGTTCACATGTAAGGTTTGCTTTGTTAAAATCCCCAAGAATAATAATAACTGAGTCCAGGTATTGTTGTTCTGTGTCTGTGATTTGATCAGCCTGCTGTTGCAGCGCCGCATTCAAACACGCGTTTGGCGCGATATACACACTCATCAGAATAAACGAGGAAAACTCCCGCGGCGAGTAGAAAGGCTTACAGTTAATAAAGAGTGCTTTCAAATTAGGACAACACATCCTCTTTAACATTGTTACATCTGTACACCAACTTTCACTGATGTAAAAGCATGTTCCACTGCCTCTCGTTTTCCCCGTTAACTCCGCAATGCGATCTGCTCTGAACAGCTGGAAGCCCAGCAGATGTAACGCGCTGTCCAGAATGGCTTCACTCAGCCAGGTTTCAAAGGCAGCAGAGGGTGAAAAGTCCTTGTTTGTGCGGGTGAGGAGATGTAGTTCATGTTTTGTTAGGGGGAGAGCGGAGATTTGCTAGATGAATGCTCGGCAGAGTTGTTCGAAAGCCGCACCGACGGAGTTTGACCAGCGCACCTGCTCGTCTCCCTCGCCTGCGTCTCCTAGTGCATTTAAACAACACAGCCGCACCTCCAACTAAAATGTCCAGCAAAACGTCTGAATATTCAAAAACCGGGAAAAGACTGTCTGGTATAAGCTGTCGAATGTTCAGCAGTTCGTCTCTGGTAAAACTGA
This sequence comes from Myxocyprinus asiaticus, assembly GCF_019703515.2. Taxonomy (NCBI): domain Eukaryota; kingdom Metazoa; phylum Chordata; class Actinopteri; order Cypriniformes; family Catostomidae; genus Myxocyprinus; species Myxocyprinus asiaticus. Next base: position 45,865,878 of record NC_059369.1, read on the forward strand.
CTGGAAAAAGATTACTAAACACGGGACAAACAAACAAAAACAACAAAACAATAGGAGCGCTCCACACCGAGGCGGCCATCCGCGGCGCCACTTTTGTACAGACGAATTAATAAAGGATGGGCTATACCTCTCATTTTGTTTCAATCCGGGCACTCAAAAAATATTTTTACGATTTATGCATTTCAATTTTACAACACATTTCCATCATATTTAAATGAGTAATCATTAACCAAAATAAATACACATTAAATATATATTTATGTGTTATTAATTTATTTTTATTAAAGATTACTAAATTAAATTTGATGGAAATTTGATGGAAATTTGTTACGAAACTGGAATGTGTAAATATTAAAAATAGGGTAAAATATTTGTCTAAATCAAGACCAATATTGATGATACTAATACTGATATATATTTATTTATTTATTTATTTATTTATTATTTATTATTTTTATTTTTTTTGCAAATTTTGGGGATAAAATAGGTTATTTATAATGTGTATTTAAAATCCATAATTTTTTCACATAAATGTTTAAATGTTTTGATTTAAAATTATTTAAAATTGTATGTAACATATATGTTTGAAAATGTTTCCACTGGCCTAAATGGAAAATTATAACTGTTTCTGTTATCATTTATTAAAAACAATTACTTTTCATTTAAATAAACTTGCAACAAACATCACACAAGCCCATTATAATAAATGCCATTTATATTGGCCATTATTTAGTGTGAATTACCTGTATCTTCACATGCTTTTTTTTATTATTCTTATATTAATTCTCTAGCATTATTATTAGTGCTTTAACAACTATGGCTTATCTCTTCTTTAAAACAATCTGTAACATTGGCCCCAAAGACTTCCATATTAAGTTTACTACCATAAACTTGTCTTTTGCTTGTTTTTACAAACTATGGGGCACATAAAAATAATTGTCTGTGGTGATTGACAGCATCTGACAGCAGCATAGAACATAACTGGTTTTGAGCCCAGAAGTTCCCTTTAAAAAAAGTGAACCTTTGAAATTGTTACAGTAAAATGTGTCTTGACAGATTACAAGATTTTTCATTCACCACACTGTATGAGATCACATCCTGAAAACTTGCAAATCTTGCATGATTTCTCCAAGTGTCTCTTCTGCGACCAGTCTGACCAAAAGCATCAACAGTACTCAAGAAGGGACGAGCTTTTAGACTGGTCAGTTCTGATGCACACAAAGCTCCTGAACTGAGAATAATACACTGTTTACTCACTGGCACCATCATTCTCCATCATTCAGTTTTTATTTGCTTTGTTTTGTGTTATCCTATAGAGGAGCTGACTGGCATGACAGGAAGTGGAAATGGATATCGGTATGATCGGTGTCTTTATGACAGTTTCTGATTGATTTTCTGTGTGGGTGTCAACACTCCATTTTTATCTCCCTGGTCTGTCTTGCAATAGTCTGCTTTAATACAGAGGCCAACAGTCCATGCTGATACACTGTATGATAGTGCATTTGCATAAGAAAATAACCTGGCTGGCACCAAGGAGATTAGAAATGAATTGGAAAGAGCATGCAGTATTTCTTGCCCACTATGTATATCTGGATGCTATAGTTTGTGGAAAGAAAAGATATAACAGTAGGCAACGACTAGTTGCGAAGAGAGTCTGTGGTGCATGGGAGAAATGTTATAAAAGTTAAAACCTGTTGATGCTCATTGACCCCACCCATGGGCCTGACTTTACTTTGCTTAAATTAGTTCACGTTTACCATATAGTGCGCTATTGAAAATTGTTCATAATGTTGATCAATTCTACTTGATCTCTATAATTTGTCAACATTGGAATTTTTTTGACTAGACTATATAGTAAATGTGAACTAATTTAAGCAAAGTGACATCAGTTCTGGGATTTATGTAGTTAACTGAAATAAAAATAAAATCTAACATTGTTGGAAAAAAGTGTAACTAAACTAAAATACTTTTGCATGACTCCAAAACTAACTAAAATGAAATCAAAATGACATCAAAAGTTTTTGATAAACAGTATTTTTGTTTAATAAATAAATAATAACCCTGCTTGGTTGTACTTCACAGACAGTCTGAATCAAACAAAGGCCCTTTGTGGCCCATTATGGTCTAGAGAATTACAGTGTTATTTTCATTTATTTTTAATTGATTGTGCTTTATCAATTTTGGCTGTCCATTTAACAGGTACATTTAATACAACTGATTGCTTAAAAACAAATGGAGCCCACCGATACAAACCGCACTTACTGAGAGCAGGCTGCACAAAATGAGTAAGGGGCGTTAACACAAGGTGCGTTCTTGCGTGTATGTGCACTGTTATTTAGCTGTTTTACTTTGTAAAAATGTAGTAGATGGACGTCTTTGACCATTGTGATGTATTTCTCAGATTTTGAAGCTTTTCAGGACAGGAGTGCAGCGTTGTCAAATAAAAGCAAAAGTAAAACTTCAAAATACATCTTTTAATTTGACCCGGTGTCAAAAAAAACGTGGCGATCATAACGCAAGACGATGACAAAACAGCAAGATGTGATGCAGCGGTCCAGTACGTCTTTCCAACACAGTCTCATGACACGTTGTAATAGTAATGATGCTGAGCTGGCTCGCACAAAAACTTTTATATGACTTTTATTCCCATGGAGAAAAATAAACAAACCAACAGACCTTGTTATTATCCTCCTGAGGTCAGAGTGTGACTGCTGTGTGCATTTCTCATATCCCATATTGATTTGTAACTAGTAGCACCTAATAAACATGCAAGTAAATAAATAAATAATAACACATGTGGACGTGGGGTCGCATGAGGTTATTACAGTTTTACATTAGTTTAACCACCTAACCATGATGTGTAACCCCTTACCCAAGCCTAGCCATAACTTTAATTGGGGAAAAAAAATGTGTACCACAGAAAGAAAAAAATCATCGAGTGCAGAACTAGACGAGGGAAGCGTATTACAGATTATTGACGCACATTAGTCATTTTAATTGCATAAATAAATATGAGAAATGAGAAACTATATTTTGTTCACAGACATTTCCCATTTTAAAATAAAGTATTGGATGGGAGGCAAGGTAAATAAATGTTCATGCCTTTATTGTGTCGATTTGAAATTCTGTTTGTTGATTGATTGGTCTAAAAGTCGTACCTTTTGTAAGAGCCAATTTATATGATAGATTACTATTTCGCCTTCCCATATAAATTGATATGAATCGAGCTGCCATGAGATGTCTGTGCTGCATACACAAGTGCATTGATCAACAATTAAATAACAGCTCAGTAGGAATGCGAGAATGTGTTTTGTGTGAACAGCCCCTAAGTCTACCCTAAACAGATTAACAAACTGGTTGCAAAATGGATTGCTGAGGACTTTTACCAGTGATAGACTCATGCTCAATGATATGGAAATCAAAAATGCAATGTTTTATAATATCTATTGAATCCTGTACTCATCTGTTGCAGTTATTTAATGTCTTTGCATTGTCTTCATTTTATGGCATTCTTGGCAAATATTTATATGTACGATTAATTCTATGATTGATTTAGCGTATCATGTAATTAACAATTTTTTCATGGATTGACAGCCCTATTTAAAATACTTTATGTAATTGTTGTGATCATTTGAATTTTATACCATTTCTATTCCATTTCGTGGACTACGGTTGATGTATTATTAACAACATTCTTAAGCGTTATTGTTACTAGAACGAGAGTAGCACTTGAAAATGTGTTTAGCCATTACAGACTGAGTTATGTATTGTGTGTGAAAGGCGTGGTAAATCCTTGTCCTTATCTTTAGTTTTTAAAGCATGCACACATTCGCACACTCTTTTATTGATTTTTTTTTTTTTTTTTTTTTTTTTTTTTTAGGCATATGGAACATAAAACACAGAGAGCAATGCACCTTAATGTCATTTCATTACAGCGCACATCGTAGAACATGACAGGTTTTACTGCTTACAACTGTACAAGGTGAGACAGTTACATTTTCCTATTACATCCAATCGATCTGCACTATAACAATAAAGCATGACAGATTTCTAACTCAAATATCTCATTCATGAGATAACCCCTATATAGATACAAAGTAATGGCTAAAGCTTAAAATAAATTGCACTGATATAAAAACTGCTCACTTGAGATTCATTGAGAAACATGTCAGAAAGATTTTGTTAGTGTTGAATGCAAGTGCTTTGGCAGCGTTTCGTCAGTAAAGAGGAAAGGTGACCTGAAGCTGCTGATTATTTCTCTCCGGAGACAGAAACATCCTGACATGCATTAACAGTCTGTACTGAAGCAGGAGCGGCTGCAAGGCTGCTGAGTTCACCGTGAGGTGCATTAAAATGCAAGAGCAGCAGGGCATCACTGGACCTCAGAGATTAATCAAGTATTAAATAAACAAGCGCAACGCATGCACTCTGCTGCATACATGTCCATGTTGCACAAACACTCCTGCTCTGCTGCAAATGCCGAGACTGAGAACCTCGAGCTCTGTGCTTTTCAACTGATTTTGCTTTAGGACATCAAGTTCACCCAACACATCAAACAAAAAAACAAAACAAAAAATATACATATATAAAAAACAGCTTGAAACAAGCGCAAGTTGTCCTTACCGGTTTAAGCTGGTCTCCCAGTGCCCAAAAACCCTCTTAAATCAGCAAACCAGATCTGACTGGAAGACCAGCTTAGACCAGCAAATGCAGTTTATAGGCTAGTTTAAGTTGTTTATTTATTTTTTTAGCTGAGAAATGTCCAACCCGGTCTGATGGCAAAATCATAAAAAGTCGTACAAGTTGGCTCGTACAAAAACACAAGATTTTTACACCCATAACCAACGAACAAGGTTATAACGATTTTTCCTAAGTTTAAGTTTTCCTAAACATAAAGTCTAGCCCCTTTCCCAAACTTTAACCTACCCATGATTTTAACAGGAAAAAGAAATTGTGTACGCGAAAGAAAAAGAAACATTAGATTTGGAACGAGACGAGGGAAGCGTACTACAGGTTATTGATAAACATCAGTCATTTGTATTGCATGAGTCAAATTTGATGCATGTATTTTATCGATTTGAAATTCTGTTTGTTGAACGATTGGTCTAAAAGTCATATCTTTTCGTAGGAGCTCATTGTACCACATCTTACGATTTCGCCATGTCATACGAATTATTGCATGTGTCATGAGACTATATTGGAAATTACTTAAAGGGTTGACCAATCAGAATCAAGTATTCCAGAGAGCTGATGCACAATTACTCGGGACCGCGGCTAGTTGTCAATCTTTTTCCCCCAGGGAATTTTTCTCAGGGTAGGTTTATTTTTGAGAGTCAATTTCTGTAACGCTTTTTAAGAAAATTCAACTTATGGTCATTTCATATGAGCACAACCAGAAAACCTGTGTTAGATATACACAAATGTATCAGTTCATTCAACTTTATTTACTTAAAAATGTGTCACACAAATAAGTTGTTTCAAATGATCATTTATATAGCTGTTTCTACTTAATTTACTTGGCTCTAAAGAAAATAATAACTGAGGATTAGGCAATACATTTGATTCCCCAAAGAAGTGCAAACAAAGCTGCACTTCAGCAATGCATTTCACATTCACAAGAAAAAAGTACAATAAATGATCAGGATCTAATTTGACCACTAATGGAATACTAATCACACTAATGGTGACTTTAAACAACACAGCTATTTAGAGTTAAACAACATCCAAAATACTCAAAAATAGCTAAAATTGGGGCCTGGGTAGCTCAGCGAGTAAAGACGCTGACTACCACCCCTGGAGTTGTGAGTTCGAATCCAGGGTGTGCTGAGTGACTCCAGCCAGGTTTCCTAAGCAACCAAATTGGCCCGGTTGCTAGGGAGGGTAGACTCACATGGGGTAACCTCCTCGTGGTCGCTATAATGAGGTTCTCACTCTCGGTGGGGTGCGTGGTGAGTTGTGCGTGGATGCCGCGGAGAATAGCGTGAAGCCTCCACACGCGCTACGTCTCCACAGTAATGTGCCCATCAAGCCACGTGATAAGATGCGCAGGTTGCGGGTTTCTCCCAAATTTGGAATGCCCAATTCCCAATTCGCTCTAAGTCCTCATGGTGGCGTAGTGACTCGCCTCAATCCGGGTGGCGGAGGAAAAAATCTCAGTTGCCTCCACGTCTGAGACCATCAATCCGTGCAACCACGTGGCTTGTTGAGCACGTTACCCCAGAGACATAGTGCGTGTGGAGGCTTCACGCTATTCTTCGCGTCATCCACATACAACTTGCCACACGCCCCACCGAGAGCGTACCACATTATAGTGACCATGAGGAGGTTACCCCATGTGACCTCCCTAGCAACTGGGCCAATTTGGTTGCTTAGGAGACCTGGCTGGAGTCACTCAGCACACCCTGGATTCGAACTCACGACTGTAGGGGTGTGGTAGTCAGCGTCAATACTCGCTGAGCTTCCCAGGCCCACTTTGGAGGAAATTCTCAAATCATTCAAATTTAAGAGAGTTTTGAACTAGTTACGAGCTCTGCTGTGGTTCACAAAGGCCTGTTGACACTTTCTGGGGAAGTTCAAGGAACTTTATTGAACGGGTTTTTGTAAAAACTCAATTTTTCAGAAGC